>NC_059133.1:85100995-85404025 GCF_020740605.2 Lemur catta | reverse complement strand
TAAATCCATATTAATGGATGTTCTATTTGACAAATGGTTTGAATATCTGAAACTGGATTCAAACCAAACATTTTAAATCAACAGTCTGAATTAGAATTAAAGTGAAACGAAATAATTTTGCTCCAGCTTAGCTGAGTATCAGTGAGACTACATCCGAAGCAGTTGATGAGCTGCTAATCTTGAATGAATGATACCTGAGTCTGTTGTAAGGGTCAGTTTTAGAAATTATGTAGTAATTAAAAATAATAAAGAAAGTCACACCCAGCAATGCAACTTTATAAGAATGTGTTTTAAAAGTTTAATCTTCACCAGAATCAGTATATGTAAACTGACCATTTATATTTTCTTACACATGCTGCTGTTTAGCTATCAAATGATGTCATAGGGGTTTCTTAAAATAGACTTAAACATTGGAAGAACGAAATCCAAGAATAAGGCTTGAGGTAACTAGTGATGCATTTAAGAGCCTCATTTAACTGAATGCAAAATGTAATCATCTAATAGCAGACTAATTGACACAAAATAAGTTGAAAGAAATATATCTGATTACAATAAGTTCGTGTGTGAATAAAAACTGATTCTGTCAACATTATAGCACTTAAGCCTTCCCATTTAAATTTCACAGAACGGAATAATACTTAGTTGTAATTAAGGTGCTTGTCACATTAATTGATCCTGGAAGGTAATTTACTGATATCTGTTCACAGTTTATATTACTAACTCTTGCCACTTTTTCATCTTTACATCTGTTATCTATTAATGCTCACAGGCGTAGGAGTATATTTGCTTTCTTAACCCTGCTACCCTCATGTCTTTGGACTGATTATCTTTTGGCATTTTATATTAATCCTTGGTAAGTGATTTTTTTTACTGTTTATTTAACATAAAGTCTTTAAAAGTCAGCTTTCCAGAAATAAACTAAAAGGAAAATTTCTTTTTGATTATTTTATATGTTTGGCAGCATCTAAAATTGTTAATCATGTGTTGAAGCGAATTGAAGCAGTTAATGGTACTAAGATGCTAACGATAATGTTTTATCAATTAAATTTTCTTCTTATGATGTTCTAGGCAAGGTTTTCTTCCATTTATCACTAGTCATTTGTTTCTTCATTGGGTCAATCCATTGGCCTCTCGTCTTTTAAATGACACTTTCCATTTTCCTTGCCATCTCCATCCACTAGAGAGCGCTATATTTCCAAGAAGGTAGAAATGCATCAATATTGAGAACCCAGAGTCTATACAGTACTCTGTATTTGATAATAATACAGAGTTTTTATAAAAATGTTAACTCAATGAATATTGAACAGGTGACTATGTACAAGCCTCTTTGTATAATTATCTTATTAAATTCTCCTCCACAATCCTGCAAAGAGTATTATTGGTCTTATTTTAGACTTGTGGAGATAGAGACTTGAGATTAACTGTCTTAATATCTATACTACTATATAGGAAATCCAGTTCCAAACTCAGGTCTCTCTGAAATCTGTTCTTTCCACTGTAAAAAAGCAGTCTCCTATAGTTTCTTATTTTCTCGAATTCTAAATCATTTCAATAGTCAAATCTTGGAAAGTATCTTTTTTGGTTTTTTTAAATATATAATAAAAATAATAACCTTGAATTCTGAGACTAAACAATGGAGAAGAACTTTCTTTTCCTGAGTTATGAGAAACAAGGTAGCAGTTTCCCAGGGAACTGACCAAAACTCATTGTCCTTAAGTATTAATACATGGTGTTTAGGTACTAAATTATGTACAGACAGATCCAGAAATGTGTACAACTTGAGAAGGACTCAGAAGAAAGCAATAAAAATATCTCATGGACTGGAAAAAATGGCCCACTGGAGGGAAAAAACGATGAAAAGCAATCTCTGGAGAGTTATTTATCCAAAAAGACAATTGATCAAATATTCTTCAGCTCCTCCGAGGACAGAAGAAATACAACTGGCAGAATTTAGGATTTCAAGTTGCAGTGGAAGAAATATAAAAAATCACTTCCTCATAATAGAGATTGTTAATACCAGAATTTATATTTTAAAAAAAAAAGAGTAGAGGAAATTTTTTTGAAACAAAGTACACAAAGATGTATAAGAAATTGGCCAGGTGGTGGCCCACGCTGTAATCCCAGCACTCTTGGAGGCTGAAGCAGGAGGATCTCTTGAGCTCAGTTCAAGACCAGTCTGAGCAAGAGTGACACCCAGTTCCTACGAAAAATAGAAAAAAATTAGCCAAGCCTGGTGACATGTGCCTGTAGTCCTAGCTACTCGGGAGGCTGAGCCAGGAGGATCCCTTAAGCCCAGGAGTACGAGGTTGCAGTGAGCTATGATGACGTCATGGCACTCTAGCAGGGGCAACAGAGCAAGACCCTGTCTCCAGAAAAACAAAAAAAGAAAGTCAGAGGAATGTAGTGGCTGATAAGGACACATGCACTATTATTCTAAGTTTGTTGTTATTGCAGTTTTCAGTACAGGGCTTCATCTCAGTCAACTCTTTTTGACCTTCAAAATATCCTTCTACTTTTAACTCAACATCTACTAATCTTCCTCAAGTATTTTACCTACCAATAAAATACTTGTAGCAAATGCCCTTAAAGTATCCCCTTCAGATTTCAATTAAAATTAAAGAAAGATGCATATAATAATGTTATATTCCTTTCCCTGCTTAATTCTCTCAGACGTTCTCATTTTCCACAGTTCAGTTTTAAGCTTCTGTCAGGTAGGCCTGTGCTTATTTGCATGTCTTTAGTAACAGGTCCTGCTGGTGAACATAGCTTCAAATTTCGGCAACCCTTTCGAGGTCTCCTACTTATACTACTGATCAAATTGTACGAGGCCCAGATTGGGGCGGGGGGACCCTTCAGTGGTCTTTAGAAGAATCGTCCTGAGACTGTAAATGGTTCTCTCCAGGTGAGAAGAGAAGGCAAAGCATAGGTCCCCATGCTTTCTGTCACTTTCAGTCAATTTCACACGTCTCAACCAGTGAAAACATACTGGGTATAAACTGTGTTCTCAGCCCTGGGCTTGTGCAATGTCAGATACAAAAGAAGTCAAATTCCTGGCCCCTGCTCAGTCAAGCACAGCTCGTACCCACACACCCACTCACATTTCCTACTCTTTGCCTCATCTAATAACTCATGCATATTTTCTCCTGCTTTCATTTGCTAAATAGTCATTTTTAATCCTCCTTCAGATGTGTTGTCTTCATATTTCACCCACTCTGTTAGCAACAGCCACAAATAACAGCCACCCCCAGCAATACACACACATTTCCTAACACACTGCCCAACTTCTCTCTAAACTGTTGATTTCTTGGAAAGATATGTTCCTGTTCATTTTCTAAAACCCTCCTGATGCTGCTAGTGGTTTGTGTGGATATCAAGAGGCTCTTTCTCTCTCCCATAGTGTTGCTCGAATCTTTTCCCAGGGTGGTAGCAGAATGAGTGTGGAGCACCAGAGCCCACATAGGTTAGTGTCAGGATTGTGTTCTGCAAGGATTTCTCAGAATATGTTTCCTACTGAAAGAAATCATCTTATTGGACCTAGCTCTATCTAGACTCGGTGTTATTACTTTCTTTCTTTTTTTTTCTTTTTTTGCTGCCATAACCACTCTCATGTTGTTCTCAGGTATTCATCTGCCTGTTCTAAATCCTAAATGGTTGGCATTTTAAGCATGAAGCAACATGTGCTTAAAATGCTTAGCTTTACTCATGGTTATTGCATGTTCTATTTGAAAAATGATATACCCTTACAGACCTTTCTAAGATTTGGGGATGTTTCTGTTTAGCTCGTCAAAGAGAAAGCAGCACATATTGAATGGAGGGCTATTAGAGTTGTTTTGTTTTGTTTTAAATAAATCCCATGTCTTTGCCATTGCCTCATATTCTTCTTTGGAATGAATCCAGCGTGGCTGGCTTTCCAAGACTGTCACAGCCATGAAGAACTTGTGAAGAATGAATCCTAACTTCTTGAAGTCGTTAGGATTTTGAGCCTTACCTAATATAAGTGAAAAAGAAAAAAAACTTTTAAAAAGCACATCATCCCGTATGCATATATACTGTATATCTGATGGGTATTATTTATTGGTTATTTGGAAAGTCTTTTGCAATGAAAAGGTGATACCCTAATGTCACCCAAAATGTTCACTGTAACATGCACACACACCAGCTCTTTCTGTAATGTGAAGTGAAAATTGCTAGCAAAGCCTTAACTTAAATGAATTTTCCCCTTTCCTTAGAATTAGCACAGCAATTAAAAATGTAGGAAAGTGTTGTCCATGTTGCTGTGGAGTCTGATAATTCACTCCTGTCCTGTTCCATATTCTCAGGATACAGGAACTCCTTGGAGTCAGCAGAATCCCACCAGAACAATGAACGTTGTACACAAACCACGAAGACACACACTTAACAGCAGTCAGTGTGTGACAATACGCTGTGCAAAACACACAGTAGAATGTTACATGGTATTGAAAGTTCATTCAATAATGAATGAGACGGAAAGAAAAAGAAAATGTGTCTCTCCGCCATGAATCAGGTTTCTGCACAGCTGTTGAGTAGTAGCAGCTTAATATCTCAGCACTGAATTTATTCAGTGTCGCCCCCTCACATACGTTTGTTTCTTCCTCGTTTCCCTGAGAGCCTGTTTGGATAGGAAAGCATTTTTTGTGTTGGCAGCATCCTGACTTAGTCAGATCTGCAAGCCGTCTCTGCTGACATTCTCCTTTCCTGAAGTACTGGAGTATTTGGCTCTCACTACACCCAGTGAACGTGGAATTCCAAAAGCTGACTAAATTCCCATCCCAGGAGCTGAAGAGAAAATGATCCATAGATATTTCTTTAGGTTCCCAAAGGCCTATATGAAACAGCTATGTCCACCATGACAATATGTTTCTGAGGGGATGAGAAAGAGCCGGAGTGAAAACTGGAATGTTTATTCCCTCTAAATCCCAAGCATGGGAGACAAAAAGGATGAGGGAGAAAAAAGATAAGACAAGAACTGTTGAATGGATTGTCTTCCCTTAGAAGCAGGAAGAAATAAAAGCTACCTGAAAACCACCAACACGGCTTGCCTTTGTGGACGTTTCCCTCCATGTACTGACCTGCATTACTGTCCTGTCCACAAGTCTCGTTTTCCCAGCCGGGTCTCACAAGCCCAAGTCCGGTACCGAATTCTTAAATGAATCATAACTGAAATTGTGAGGTGACATGGCAAAGATGTTTTGTTCCAATCCAATTAAATAAGCATTTACTGCCCACCCACTATGTGTTTCATTAACTGTGCTCACCCCTGGGGGTTAGTGATAGTCTAGCACTGTCACTTATGCCACTAACAGTCACACAGCATGAGAAATACTCCATCTGTGAAGGGTTCCAAGAGCATAGAAAATGTAGTGCTTCATTGTGCTAAAAGCTTTCAAGGAGTGGAAGTGTACAATTATATATTCATAATTTTAAATATAAATGAATATAAATAAATATTTTCGTACATGAAAATTCTAAGATCACAACTGTTGTTTACTATATAGACTGTTTTCTGAAAATGTGGGTGCTTTCATCCAGAATATGTAAAGATCTTGGGAAATTACTTATAAAAATGGGTAGTATCATGTCACTCACGTGCTCAATCATGTTTCGATATTCATCATTTACATGAGACAATAAGAATACAATAACAAAGTGCTTCAACAGATACCCTCTTAGCATTAGCTAAGTTAGGTGAGTTATCATCTTACTTGCTGGATGAAAACCATTACCCTAAAGACCCCCTAAAGAAATGTGATCAACTGAAGCACTCATTGGCACTTCCTATGCGTGAGCTTACAGACTAGAGATAAGTTAAGAACAAGCATGTAATAGGTCCAATTCTTTAGATAGCTTAAAAACTAGTTCAAAATTGAATAAGAACGATGCCATAGTAGAATTATATAAGCTACATGTAGATAGCACAAATTTACATCCCCAAAGAAAATGTTAGAAAATTTTATTTTAGCCTTTAATTAAGAAACCAACATTCTTCCCTCTCATCATTTTCCCTTTTATTCCCCAATTCTTCCTTCCTGCCTGTAGAACCTGGATTTTTCAGGCAGTAGATAGATACTTCTATATATTTACAAACTTCCTTAGCAAGTTAATCACCAGTAGCTAGAAATCATATTTCTAGAACTCAGTTTTTAGCAAGTGTGAAATATAAACTGCAAGTATGTTCCTGCAATCTAATAGAGTTTTAAAAAACGAATCTGAAATTATTATCATTATCTTCTCATTTAAGGAAAAGTGATTAAACAAACCTGAGGTATGTTTAATGAAAATTAAATAAAATTGAGGTGCCTGATGCAATTATTTAAAGTTCTTCTAGTTTAATTATTATGTTAATCAATTTTTTTTGCCCAGATAAATTTGTGGTTTTTTTTTTTTCTTTCTCAGGAGTAAAAATGGTTTAAAGAAGAGGAAACTGACAAAGTAAGTTTTTCTTACTATGTTGTTTTAAAAGATGTTTGTCATAATGATCCTAACTTTCCAAATCAAAAAAGACTGCTTCTCTTCAAATAGAAGGGATGCTTAAGAAAGAGGCAGATGTATATTATGTATGTATTATGTATGTATATTATGACAGTGTGTTGGTGTGTTTATACATATGTATCACAGAACCCATTTCAGGAATAAGGATAATACTTCCCATATGAAATCTGAGAAAGAATGGGCTGTCAGGAATTCTAAAAGTCTTGCAGGAGGAAGTGTGGTATTCTAAACACAGTATATGAAAATCTAATATTTAGCCACATCAAAGGGTTTCCAAAACCCTTTTAGTATTTCAAAATTCTGTATTTATTGCAAGCAAAGGCTTTTACTCTATTTGATCTTATAATAAATACTTTGATAATGTTGTCTTGGGAAACCTTTATAATAAATAGAAAAGATAATTACTGTAGCTAGCCTATGGCTTTACTTATCTACTGAACTGTTAAGTCAGAAGAATTATGATTCTGTTGGGTAAAAATTAACTATCAGTTGATTTCAAAAGCCTATTAGATTATCACCTTCAGACCTTTTCATAGTTAAAATTCTACATATGAAGAGTGGAACATTCCTATTAATAGAGTTTGTTCTTGATACTTGCCCAAGGTAGAACACTGGTAAATTAGTCCAAGGAGGCAATTAGGGAATCCAGCCAGGTCTATGACATCCATACTAATGGAAAAAAATCATGAGTAAGCCATGATAAAATCCAAAAGAAAACTTAATGTAAAAAATATTTCTAGTTATCTTTGAGCAATGTATAATTTTAAGGCACATGTGAATACAGAATAATTTTTCCAAAGTCGATTTCAAATGAGTATGCATATACCAACTGATGTAGGGGAGGCAAGAGGACACTAAATAGAGGCCAGGTCCTGTCACCTGGAAGGGATGATTTGACAGAAACAGAAAAACTTTGTTTCCCAAAACTGTTGATTGGGTTGGTAAGTGAGCTAGAGAGGCATAGACCAGAGCACCGAGAAGGCAGAGTGTCAGGACAGAAAGGAGAGACTCTATCAGTGCTTGCTCCTTCCAAGACCCAGGCAAAGATGAGAAATAAGACTGGGAAAAAAGGTTTAGTAGAGTTTAGTGATGGTAGAACCTACCCATAAGCCAAAAAACTTCACATCAAACCAGCTTCCTCCTTCCCTCTTGTCATTGAATTCTCCCTCCTTCTCTATCTAGAAGCCATTTTTTGAAAGGCTTTCCCCTCACTTTTCTGTTTGTCTTCTCTTCACCATTCCACATGCTCTGCCACCATGTCCCCAGCTCCCCTCTCCTAGTGCCACTGTTTTCCTCATGCTGTCACTCCTGTCCTCCACTTCTTCCGCCTCTCCCTCTAGGTCTTGTCCTGCTGGTCTCTTTCTCTCCCAGCTTTGTTGCTCTCCTCCCTGTCACCCTCCTCCTTCTCATTCTCCTCCTTCTCATTCTTCTATTTCCTGGCCCTTCGTTTATCTCTCTTTTCCCTCTGCTTCTTGCTTTTGCTTTTTCTAACTCATATTTTCCTGATTTGCTTCCCATTTTCCTGTAACAAGATGAAAACTAGAGTTGTTAAGTACAACACTAAGGTCCATGCACTGCTCAAAGACTGCAGCCAGAGGGTGCAGTGGTTTTTTATTTGTTTGTTTTTTGAGACAGGGTCTTGCTCTCTCACTAGCACTAGAAAGCAGTGGCGTCATCATAGCGCACAGCAACCTCAAACTCCTGGGCTCCAGCAATCCTCCTGTCTCAGCCTCCTGAGTAGCTGGGACTACAGCTGTGCACTACCACGCCTGGCTAATTTTTCTGTTTTTTGTAGAGATGGAGTCTCACTCTTGCTCAGGCTGGTCTTGAACTCCTTGCCTCAATCCTCTTGCCTTCACCTCCCAAAGTGCTAGGATTACAGGTGTGAGCCACCATGCTCCGCTCAACAAGCTGTTAAAGTAAAATCATTAGAGTTTAAATGTATTACCTGGGAGGTATGATGCCCATTAAAATCTCCTAAAATCTTTACATGCGTGAACCTATCAGATTAGCTAACCAACAACTTTAAATGAATATCTATTAAATACTATGTATTTGCTAATAGGACATAAGACCACCCGCAGATAGATGATATAAGCTGAGTAACATGCCAGGAGACTAAGGGAAGGGTCAAGTCTATGGCCCCTGCCAAGGTGGAAAGGCATGGGTTAGACGGCAGAGTCCGGCCCCCTACAGACGCAAAGAGCAGCTGCAGGGAGCAGGGGGTGTAGGTGGGCTGTAGAAGAGATAAGCAGTGGATAAGCAGAAAATTACAGGAAATAAAGCTTAGTTCTTATTCACCCCCGCCCCCCCCCAAAAAAAGGTGAGAACTTCTGCTACAGATGCAGAAACATAAGCTCGGATGTGTTGCTTGATTGTATCTCGGAGCCATTTTGATGCTTTTCTAGATGTGCTGGCCTCTAAACACGGCTCTCTCCAGTGGGATCCCAGCCTCTAAATACAGCTCTCTCCAGTGGGAGCTTTCTGGACAAGCACGTCTCCCCACCAACCCCACTCTGGGGAGACTAGTCAGCAGCACAATTCCTTAGACTTGTAAAGCTGTTTGAACTCACAGGGTTCTTTACATACTGTATGTCAACCTTGTGAAGTAGGAATAACTACAGTATTTTACAGATGAGAAAGTGGAATTTCTGAAGAGTCGGGTAATTCTCCAGGAACACATAGTCAATAAAACCACAACTCAAACTTTGGAATCTAATCCTCTGTTCTTTTCCATATGCCAGAGTTTTCTGGAAACAACACGTATGTGTGTGTGTATATGAGCGTGCATGTGTATAATATTACACTGCTAGAGTGAGGGCCAAGTGAAATTCCAGAGATTTCTCCCATCTCAAGGAAGTTTGATATATGTGTAGGGGCTGGTAACTCGAACCAAAATTAAAAGTGAGTGCTAACCTCTGACAAGGAGAAGCAAATCGCGAAGTACGATGCTAAGCAATATGTAATGCCTATCAACAGGATTGCTAAAACTTACATTTCTTTGTGTTTGGCAAAGCCCCGTTCAACTGGATGACTTTGATGCCTACATTAAGGATATGGCCAAAGACTCGGACTATAAATTTTCTCTTCAATTTGAGGTGAGTTGGAGAAAGCATCTCCTACCTTCTGTAATGGGTTAAGACCTGGGAATTGGGGGGTTTGTGTTGGGGCCATTTCCCTGCTCACTGGCAGTGTTTGGGATGTGGTTGTGGGACAGGTTCTGTAGCTGGCCTTGGGGGCCGCATCTGCTGGTTCAAAGCAAGGGGCGTCAGGCCTTGATGAGTAGCCAGGGCTCATATGGAACAATGTGGGGCAGGAGAGAGCAGACGCAGGTACTGAGGTGAGCATAGGCGTAGAAGTCTTCACTGAAAACCAGAGAAATTGCAGGTACAGTGGGGAAAAGGCAAGCTGAGGCGTGAGGCCTGAGACAGAATTTCACTTTCAGGGGATTTTTAGTGTGTTTCTCACCCTTCTTAGGCCACAGTGCGGGTGGATGATGGACGAAACTGATCCATGTTTCCTGGACACATAACAGCCTGGCAGGGGGGTTTCTTCGAGCTTTAGGACTCCTGGCATTCTGCTTAATGTTCCTTCATGCAGTTTTATTTTCTTCCCTTGGAAAAAAATGGGGAAAGAAAGTTATTCATGATTTGTGCAGAAAAAGAGAAAAACTGCTAACACCCAGTTTTTTTCTCAATCACACACATTTCTTTCTCTCTAAGACCATGCATCGGAGTAGTTGGAAATGAGGAAGTCTAGGATCTCGGCAGTGTGGGGAACATAACTGTTCCTTACTTTTCCTTCCCACATATTTTACAGCTCATAACACAGATGGCCTCATATCCCTCAAGGTTTCTGCAGCATGGCTCCGGTGGTCAGTGATTCAGGGAAAAGGGAAAGATAAAGTGACTTCTCTAAATTCTGTAGGTTTTTTTAGAAAAAGCATTTTAGGTGCTGTTTCCTGTTAAGGCAGCTGCTTCCTTCTCATTTTTCTGATTCATTTCTTCTTTCCTCTCATCGGCCAAGGACAGCTTTAGTCTGCGAAAAGCAGCAATAGTCCTGGTGCATCTATACTCACAGGAAACTGGAGGGTGAGAAGAATCTTATACATTACCAGATACAAAGACCTTTAACTACCACCTGTGTCCTGAGAAATTCAACCCAGAGCCTGCTCAGTTACCCAGTGCGTGCAGGTGCACCGGAAATGATAGATGCTACCCCAAATGCTATATCTCAAAAACCAGAAATTCAATGGAGATCGATGATGAGGATGACATTTCAGAAAATTATATCAAGAAAAATGAAAAGAGATTATTTTATAATGAAACATAAGCCAGAACGCTGAAAAAAAATAGATGATTCTGATAATGGTGGTAAAAATTATGATGTAGCTACACTTTTCAACCTTATTAAAACCACATCTTCTCTTAATTCTGTCAAGGTTTTATGCCCTTGGTGGCACAGCTAGAACAATTACCTCTACTGGGAACTCACAGTTTATGCCATCCAACTGAGTGTAGCTATTCCTGTGTTTTTGAATTGCATCATTATAAAAAAAATTGCCTAAGTCATTTTCTGGTAAAAGAAAAGATTATTTAAGTTGTGAGTGACAAAAATATAATTCAGAATAGTTTAGACCAAAGGACAAGGGGACTTATTCAAAGGATCGTAAGGTGTCTGGTATAATGAAAGGAAGGGCTGAGTAGCTAGACCACGAGGAGAGTTGGGGAGCAGCTCAGTCTCAGGAGTGGCTGGAACCCAGGGCCAGATGCCTGCAGGGTCCCTCTTTTTATTTCTCATTTCTGCTTCTTTCTCTGTCTTAGCCTCACTTTCTTTCACTGCAAACCAACCTCTTTTTCATAGTGGAGAATACAGCCAGTAACAACCCTTGCATGTCACATGCTTTTGTTTCCACGGTTTCCAAAGGGAACTATTGACTCCCTTTCTCGTGTGTAGTTTGAATATTAACGGGGAAGGATTTTGATTGACTAGCCCGGGTCATGGTGATCTTTCAAACCAACCACAGCCAGGGAGGGCAGAATCACACAAGCTCTTGCTTCTGTAACCAGGAGGCTGGATTAGCTACACTGAGAAGGACAGTGTTATTCCCCAACAGAGAGAGGGTGCTGGGAGAACTGAACAATAAGTGATGAGAATACTAGCCTTAGATGCCAAAAAATATAAAAAGCAGAGTTGTAGATTTTATATGCTAAATGTTCAATTTATAATATAATATTCATTGTATAAATGAATACATTAGACTGATTCCATATGATTTATAAGGGAGTTAGGGATGTATAAAGTAGGAATCTAAAAATCTGGATTCTCACTTCCGTTTTGCCACTAGTTAATATTGAAAAAATCATGTTTTCGCATCACCTCAGTTTCTTCCTCTGTAAAATGGGCAGGTTGAACTAGATCAATGGTTCTCAATTAGATAAGTACCAGTCTGTCTCCTATCGGGAGTTTGGGAATGTGTGGGTTGTTACAATGACTTGGGAGGATGGTACTAATCATGTTTAATGGGAGAGCAACAGAGATGTTAAATGTCCTTCAGTGAGTGGGACGGTCCTGCCCAACAAAGAGTTGTCCCAGGCCATTAATGTTCCATGGAGAAATATTGGATAAATGTGGGATGAGGACACAACGAAGCTTCATAACCTGTGTGTGACAGTCAGGATTCTCCAGAGAAAGCAGTAGGATATGGATATAGACCCAATAGGACGTATAGAGAGAGATTTATTTCAAGGCTTATGCAATCGTGGGGCTGCCAAGTCTGAAATCTGCAGGGCGGGCCAGTGGGCCCAGGGAAGAGCTGAGGTTGCAGTCCCGAGTCTGATGGCAGGGGGACCTGTCTTTTCTCTTCAGGCTTTCACCTGATTGGATGAGGACCACTCACATTATGTAGGGCAATTTGCTTTCCTCGCACTCTGGCGATTTACATGTTAATCACTTCTTAAAAAAAATAAAATAAAATACCTCCTCAGCAGCCTCTAGACTGGTGTTTGACCAAGTAACTGGGCTATAGTGCCTAGTTGATACATAAAATGACCCATCACACCATGATTTAAAGTAGCGTTTAATGTTTGTATTTATTATGAGGCTTTTTTCCCCTACATCTTTACTCTTAGAACACTATTGGTCATATATGAAATTTATTTGGTGCCAAGTCCTGACATTGTATACTTGTTCCAGTGAGAAAATAAAAACAACTGACTCCCTAGGAGTCTGTTTTAAGTCACAGGCTTAGACTGTATGTTTTGGACTAACATTTGCTCAAGTAGTGGACCGCTGGTCTGACTCACTTCCTTCCTCACTGGACAGCCTCCAGGTAGTGCCAACCCCAGCCCCACCCTGCCCCCCACATTCTCAAGTTCAATGTCAGGTTTCCTTATTGACTTTCAAAGAAGCATTATGCTCTCATGCCTAATTTCAGCATGTATGTCAGAACTTTCACATGGAAGCCCTAAAATTTTCTTAAAATATGTTAATAGTTAATTGAAGCTTAAGGAAAAAAAAATGTTTCCAGCTTTAATGGAAACCCAAGAGTGTACTAAAATGGCTGAATCAGCTGGGTCTAGCTAAGTCCACTTATTTGTTCTGTTTATATTAATGCTTAGTACTTGTATACATTTTGATACTGACATTAAAAGATCACACTCACACTGAGAAATTGCATTTACAAGCATTATGCAAATTCAGACTAATGTCTAGATTTACATATATTATGAATACAGCTATAAGTCATACATGAAGCTATATGAGTTGCTAATTTGTGTTTCCTGAATACATTTTTTTACTCTGCATCTGATTTTGAATCTGCTGGAAAGATTGATGAGCCTTCTGATGAAAGCATACATCTTTTCTTAAGGAGATTTGGGACCCAGGGATTAAAATCAGTTCCTCATTTCTCATGTCTAATATGAGAAAGGTTTGGAAGAACTAGACTTTAGAGCTGAAATGTGAGAGCCCAGGAGACATAGTGCTCATTCTGCCATTAATTTTTGTGCTTGTGTTTAATCAGGATGATAGTGAAGGACCTCACCATCTTTGTTCAGAAATGTGGCTGCAAAGGTAAAAGAACTATGTTACTTGCCATGCAGTTCACAAGAGGTGACATTTGGTACTTTGGTATCTGGTAGGAGCTTTTACTTGCTACAGATCGAACCTCTTCTGTTAACACCACTGGGCACATTGTTTCTTCTCACTTTTTCCACACCTATGGACGAATAGGAATTTAACTCATCTGACTCTAATGTCCAACGTCTCCCAAGGCAAACACCAAAATCCAACTACCACCTGCAATGTTGTTACAAATTCTAAGACCAGAATGCAGTTCATTTTCTACTCAGAAGATAATAGTGCAAGCTACGAGCTAAATTTTTGTGTCTCTCAAAATTTATATGTTGAAGCTCTAACCCCCAATGAGATAGTATTTAGAGATGGGGCCTTTGGAAGGTAATTAGTGTTAGATGAGGTTATGAGGGTGGGGCCCTTATGGTGGGATTGATGCCTATGTAAGAGGAGGCACCGGGGAGCTCTCTATCTCTTTCCCAGAACACACACATAGAAGAGGCCATGTGAGCACACAGTGAGACGGTAGCTGCCTAGAAGCCAAGACAAGAAGCCTGAGAATGAAATCTACTTCGTTGGCACCTTGATCTTGGATTTCCCAGCCTCCAGAGCTGTGAAAAATAAATGTCTGCTATTTAAACCACCACTCTATGGCATTTTGGTGTGGTAACCCAAACAGACTAATAGAATGCATATGTTTGTGCTTTGCTTTTTGAGACTTGTATGCTTCAAACACAGCCAACAAAACATAGGCTGCTATTGGGCTTGGGCAACTGTGTTCATTCCTAGAGCTGCCATAACAAATTACCACAATCTTGTTGGCTTAAAACCACAGAAATTTATTCTCACAGTTGTAGAGGCCAGAAGTCTACAATCAAGGTGTCAGCAGGGCCACACTCCCTCCGAAGGCTCGAGGGGAGAATGATAGCGCCGGAGTTCCTTGGCTTGCAGCTGCATAACTCTAATCTCTGCCTCCAACTTTGTACAGCCTCTTCCTCCTCTCCAGGGTGATCTCATCTCATGATCCTTAACTGAATGATACCTGCAAAGACTTTTTCAAAATAAGTTCACATTCACAGGTTCTGGGAGTTAGGATGGGGACATATATTTTTAGGAACCACCATTCAATGCCCTACAGATGACTATGTACCCTAGGGAAGAAAGATGATAAATTAGAAACAAAACTGACAAAAGAAAATTCAGAAATGATTTATGTTGGTTTCAGGCCATCACCCCATACTTTGCCTTCATGGAGATTTAAGCCAATGGAATTTCCATATGGTTGGAAAGAAAATAACTGCAAAGCTACTGAACTGGAAACTTGGTATTTGATTTTCCACTTTGTGACAGGCTACATTACAAAGACTGCAGAGCATTTTGTGTTTACATGCAGTTCCTGCTTTGCCGCAATCCAACTTTGGCAATTTCCATTTACAGTGTTCAGCCAATTAAACCTCTTTTATCAACTTAGGGCATTTACAGCAGGCAGGCAACACACAATTAAAGTTCTATCAGTTAGTCAGCTTCCATATGTGCTCCCACTCTCAGCCTCAATCTGTTTCCACAGTGTCTTTTGTATCTGAGACCTTTTCCTGTGGCTTATCAGTCTGTCCCCAGAGGGGAATTGTGGGGAGAGTTGTTGGTCTCTTAGCACAAATGGCAAAGGAGGAAGAATATATGGAGTCAGGCAAAGCAAAACAAAGATTCATAGCAAAGCATTTCACAATCATTCATTATCAGTAGTGCTGCATTAGTATTAATTGCGTTATTCCATTTGATAGTCACTATAAACCCGTGAGGAATGGGGAAATTATTAGCCTTATCTTACAAATGATTAAACTGATGTTAACAGAAGTTGAACTACCTTTCCAAGACCATAAAGTTTATAAGCAGTACACAAAAATAGGTGAGATATTTTGGCAAATTATCTATAAAGACACTTTCTAAATGAGATAGATTTCCAAAATATTTTAAACAATGGAAACATCATTTAAATAAGCTTACAGCTGCCAAAACGAACTAATCTAACATTGATTTAGTTGAAATTTGCTAAAAATAAGTTTTGTTTCTTACAAGAACTGTATAGTCAACCTTCGAAAACCCTTTAAAATGGAGCATTTGGTTGTAAAGCAACACTGACAAGCTTCTGTCTAAATCCATTTGTCAAGCAAGAGTTTTGTATGAGATGGAAAAAATTCTAATTGTAATGAGGTGAGGATCATACTTCACATAGCTTGTCTACAAGACTGACTTCAACTCAGGCCAAAGAGCTTAAGATTATGTGGTCTTGAAAAGCCAAAAATGATGAGGAATCAAAGAAAGAGAGAAATCTGGGCAATTTAAGTCAGCTCATGCGTGTTGACTGCAGGCGTGCAGCCCGATGCCATTAAGCACAAGGGAAGTTGCCACCAAGGACCCTCTATTTGAAAGCAGCAGAAGGACCCAAGAACTATTTACTAAAGCATGTGCTTTGCAAAGAGCACTTGAGTCAAGACACAAAGGGCATGAAAAAGAGATCCCTATTCAATGTCTCAGAACATCATGAAATGTCTTCAACTCCTTTCAGAAGTGTTTAAAGACTCTCCAAAATTCTTCTCCCAGAGTATTCCTCCAGCCTATGATTCCTTGAAGTAATAATTGGGAGGAATTATGAAGAGGAAAACTTGTGCTCAATAATACCATTCTATAAGCGTAAATAAAATGTATAGCAGGTGATTTCTCTGCTGCCTCACTTAATAGTCTTACAGAAAGATGGATACCGTATAGGAAGTTAGTATAGATACATAGATATAGGGTATAGATGCACACTACATAGATAATTTATAGATGATTATAAATGCTGTTTATTGATATTTCTCTAAAATTTGTATAAGAATATAACTAGATCTGTTGCACTGGTTGTGCACTGCACAACTCCACTGGTCTTCATTCAAGTAAACCACAATGTGAATGATGCCTCCAGGAATACAGGTGACCTGACTACAGCCCCCCTGTTTCCTATGAGATACATAGCATAGAAGCTTAGAAACCCCCTTTTCCCATAACATAAATTTCTTGAAGTCCAATGCTTGTTTGTTTATATAAAAATTTCCTATCTGTGCACCTTCTGATAATGGGATTTATAAGAGTACTGATACATGCAGGCAGATATTTGTATGTTCTTGTTCTCACTGAAGGATTTTCCCAACTACTACTGATTCATCTTTGTTTTTGAAGATTCATTATCAAATGTTTAGTGCCTGCTAATTCTATGTTTTGTTACATGGAGATTGCTCCCTTCTCATTGCTCCTCACTCTCTCTTTTCTGTCTTTCTCTAAAGCTCGTTGCCTACAAGCAAAAAAGACCTACATTCCTTCATAGAATAGGAAGTATTTATACAAATTGCATAAATTTAAGTTACTCTATTCCTCCAAAAATCTGAAAAGCATTTCTGTTTTCAAATCTTCCATACCCTGAGAGTTATGCACATATTAATAGTTCTTACTTCTCCAATTGACCACTATACAAGGTATTTATGTGTTGTATTTTACAGCTATTACTGTAATAATGCCATATAAGAAACAATCCCCAAATCTCAGTGGCCTAAAATATTTATTTTTTCCACTCATAGGTCTGTGGGACTTCTGGGGCAGTTCGCTTTAGGCTGCAGGCAAGAGTCAGGTCTGCCTATGTGTCTCCTCATTCTGGGAGTAGCACCTCGCTGGGCATGTCCTTCTCTTGGCAGAGGGCAGACAAAAGAGGGCAAATCAAACTACGCAAGTGCATCGAAGCTTCTGATTGGATTTGAGTTCTCCCCAAGTTCATTGGCCAGAGCAAGTTAACAAGAGTGGGGTGGAGAAATGCACTCTACATCAAAGGAAGCTACTGCAACTTTATATAGTAAAGAGCATGTTATGATTCTGTTATATACAGGGAATGAAGAATAATCCAATGTGAACAATAAGTCTGTGTGATCAGTAATCCAATCCACACTATGCACAGAAATCTCAAATCCATTTTCTGTCTTTTGCAGGAGTTGAAATTGATTGGACTGGATATTCCACACTTTGCTGCAGATCTCCCACTGAATCGATGTAAAAACCGTTACACAAACATCCTACCATGTAAGATGGTCAATACTGCTGATCCTACTCATGTCTCTTAAAGGTTGAAAGACTGTTAATGTAGATCAGTCAATTTCACCAATCTCTGCCCACACACAGTTGTGGTCCGGACCTCTAGGCCATCTCTGAGATTGCATTCATCTCACTCCTGTTTGATGTCATTAGATCCTATTATATGGAGGAAGATTTAATTAGTATGCTTTTAAATGAATTGTATCTGAAGAGAAAAGGCTGACCATTTGGCCCTTTGAAGATCAAAGAGCCTTAGCCAAATTAGGAATCAGATAATTTGTGCTCTTATAAAATATATCTAGTCAATTCATTGACACTAAAGAGAGGTGCAATGTATTAAAATGCCTTCTCTAACTTCTGGCAAATTAGGTTGTTGCTTAGCATTTTGTGATAAAAAGCAACTTTGAAGGGGGAAAAAAGTAATATAGGGTACTTAAAGGACAATTAAAATGCATTCCAGTATACATTTAACTTTCCTCTCTGCTACACTCTAGGTGAGCTGGGCAAGAATGGAAAAGTGGGAGGCTGAAAAAACTCTAGAAAGAGAACTCTTTCCTTGATATGGTTTCTTGATGAAATTAGGTAGTCTTATCACAATAATATTACACATCTGTACACAGTTCAGAATTTAATTCCCTCATTCAATGTCACCCTAAGTCCCCATGCATCTTCTCTTCTCTAGGTCTCCCAAAGGCAGCAAATTCTGTGGGTGTCCCCAAGTGAAATGGAAATCATGAATTCAGGCTACATACGATAGCTTTCCATACAATCTCCCAGATATTTTAGTTCCTGTAAATATTCTGCACAACCCCCAAATTCCTTGGAGACAGTTCTTTCAAGAATGGGAGAGCTGGTGGGGAGAAAATAGTGGTTGGAAGATATGTATACACTTATTTAAACAAGAGATTGAAGAATGGCTAAAATATCAGGCTAAAATAAACTATCTACCTACTCTACCATTGACTGGTGTGACTTGATATTGGATAGAGATGGGCAAGATCATTCTTCCTTCCATCCTGATCTTTAATATTTCTTTTCTCTTTATTCTTTACAGATGACTTTAGCCGTGTAAGATTAGTCTCCATGAATGAAGAGGAAGGTGCAGACTACATCAATGCCAACTACATTCCTGTAAGTAGAAAAACAGGCATCCCAATGCTAGCCCAGCCAGTGGGATACTCTCAGGGCTGTACGTATGTGTCAAACAGTTGAAACGGGAGCCTTTCCCCACCCAGCTCAAACTCTAAAGAGCAGTTTCCATTATTCCATTTCAGAATAAAGAAGGGAGGGAACCCACAGATCAGTAATGTTCCGATTTCTTTGTAAAGGACTAGAGAATGGAAAAGGAAAAATGCTAAGGATTGCCTTTCTTGTGTTTAAATTTCAGTTTCAGCAAACAAACTCAAAGGGCTCCACCCGAGCACCTGTGCCTTTTAAATATCTATGAAGATAGTGGCTGTTGTCATAAAAAAGTGTGGATGTGATTTTTATAGCCTTCTGGAGAATTATGCTTAAAATCACACAGACCTATGTAACCAGTTATTCTCATTGCCTCTTTGATGAACACAGGAGAAAATGTTACATGGGTGTGTGAGCCTTTGCCAGTTTTATCACCAGTAAATTTTTGGTTTTTTCCCATTGGTGTGGAACAGCATTTGGTGTTGACAGTGGCTGGTTAGGTGATAACTTTGTCACTTATCTTTCAGGGCTACAACTCACCCCAGGAGTACATTGCCACCCAGGGCCCGCTGCCTGAAACCAGGAATGACTTCTGGAAGATGGTCCTACAGCAAAAGTCTCACATTATTGTCATGCTCACTCAATGTAATGAGAAAAGGAGGGTACGTACTGAATGGGACTGTTCCTACCTAGCAAAACTACCTCGCCACTGCCGCAGATACTGTGCTTAATGCGTAGCAGAAACTATTGTACTTGCTTTATTTTCCATCTTCACAACAGTCCTGTACAGTCCTTCGGAAGCAACTCACTTTGTGTTCCCTAAGTGAGCACAGACTTCATTTCTTCCCTAGCCTGTTTGTTTTAAAAGACTGTGTTATCCTCACTCCAGGTGAAATGTGACCATTACTGGCCATTCACGGAGGAACCGATAGCTTACGGGGACATCACAGTAGAGATGATCTCAGAGGAAGAGCAGGACGACTGGGCCTGTAGGCACTTCCGGATCAACTACGTAAGTCACCAAGCAGGACGACAGGTGCTGTCCATATGCTGACACCTCTACCACTGCCACCCGGCAAGTGCCAGGAGACCAACCCACCACTGTGTAAAATAATGAGCACTTCGGGCTTTGCAATGCTGCTCCCTTCAAGAGAAAAAAAAATCTGCTTTCAGGGTAGTCATTTCCCATTTCCTCAAAGATGGTGTGGATGCAATGGTTGGCCTGAGGGGCCTTACAAGATGCAATAAAAAGTCTGCGCTGGTCCATCTCAAATTAGCCCAGGGTAATGGAAGACACAGGTATTCATTATTTATCAGGAGTGACTGAGGAGGGAAGTATTCTCATTACTTATATTAAACACGTATGAGTAGGATATATAAGGCATACTTACTTTTTAAAAAAATTTTAAATTTTAAATTTTTATTTATTTATTTATTTTTTTTAGAAACAGGGGTCTTACACTGTCACCCAGGCTGGAGTGCAGTGGCACAATCATAGCTCACTGCAGCCTTGAACTCCTGGGCTCAAGCGATCCTCCCGCCTCAGCCTCCAAAGTCGCTGGGACTACAGGCATGCGCCACCACACCTGACTATGTTTTAAATTAAACACTTAAACCTTGATTTAGTAGTTTGGGTTTCATTTGGTTTATTTTTCCTTATTTTGTTCTGGTTTGGGTTTTCATTATTTGGAAGGTACTTCTAGGCCTTATTCATCATGGTTCCATGTCTCTCTTGAAGTGCTATTGATTTTTGATTGTTAGAATGTGAAAAAAAAGTCCATTTTCCTCACAAGGCCTGCTGCCTCTCAGAAGACAAGTCTTTGAGCACATGCGGAATGTTTCTGTGCCAGACTTAGGTGCTAACATCAACCAAAGTCACCCTGTTGCCTTCTGCCTATGGGATACAGGAGAGAGTTTCTACTAGTATTCTCTACTTTGAACATGCCCTCTAAGGAGGACAAAATCTAATAGGAAAGTCCTCAATGAGATGCTCTTCCCTGCTTAGAAACAACTCCTCCTGCTAGTATAGACCAGGAGGTGGCAAACTGCAGCTTGTGGACCAAATTGACCCGCTGCTTGTTTTGTAAAACCTATGCGCTAAGAATACTTTTTACATTTTTAAATGATTGAGAAAGTTTTAAGTATTTGATATGAAATGTTATATGTAAATTACGTGAAATTCAAATTTCAGTGTCCATAAATAACATTTTATTAGAACACATCCCACATTTGTTTGCATATTGTTCATGACTGCTTTTGGGTTACATTAAGCTTGAGTTAATGGCAACCAAAACTATATGACCCACAAAAACATAAAATATTTATTATCTGAGCCTGGTGCAGTGGCTCATGCCTATAATCCCCGGGAGGCGAAGGCGGAAGAATCGCTTGAGGCCAGGAGTTCAAGACCAGCCCTGACAACATAGTGAGACCCCATCTCTACAAAAATTTAAAAAGTTAGCCAGGTGTGGTGACACACACTTATAGTCCTACCTACTTGGGTGGCTGACATGGGAGAATCGCTTGGGCCCAGGAGTTCAAGACTGCAGTGAGCTATGATGGTGCCACTGCACTCCAGCCTCGGCGAAGGAGTCTGACTCTGTCTCTAAAATAAATAAATAAACAAACAAACATATTTACTATCTGGCCCTTTGTAGGAAAGGTTTACTGACCCTTAATATAGACAATGGGAACAAAGATTGTCCATAGCCATAGAACATAAGCACTCATAACTATCCATTCAGTGATATTTATGAGAGATAAATCACTTTTTAACTACTGGTGGTTAACAGTGACTTTTACTACAAAGAGAATTTAGGTAAATCCCAGGTATGCCTGTGCCAGACTGTGTTTCAAGCGGCTCCATTCCTTTGAAATGCATATATCCTCCTTGTTCCCCAAGCACGCTTCTGCTCAGAGTTTCAGCCCACGCGTTGCCTCCTTTGTGGTCCCTTCCCGGGACTCAGAGGCCATTAGCCCTCTTCTCCTGTGGAGTGGAGTCTCACGTAGCCTGTGCTGTCACAGCACACTTCAGATGGTTACAGTTCTCCCTCTTCATGTCTGCCTCCCCCTGTATACTGTGTATTTCAGCAGCAAGTATTTTATCTTTGTAGATTGAATGAATCAGTGAATAAACAAAATATTTCAAAAATAATAAAGCCCTTGTAAAGCACCAACAGACTTTCCATCAGAGAACATATTTGACAATCTGAATGCCATTTGAACTCTGTTTTCTTTCGTGGCTATTTCAGTTAGAAAGCCAGTGCAAATTGCTAGGCAAACAGAAAAAGTCTTTCCCTGGGTTTGTATCTAGGAGAAAAAAAAAATGCAGAACATAAAACAGGGTCTGTTCCCATCCATGCCTATTCCCTTGACAGGAAAGAGTCACATAGATTATTGTATGATCAATACTATGCTTGTTGTCCTTGGTCTTAAATGATGACCTATCCATGACAACCATGGGAAGGGCTGAAAAATGAGAATAAAACATTGAATAATATGTTTGCTTGTAAGGCATTTACACAGTAGCTACAAGCATCTGGTGCCACAGTGCCCCCTTTTGGCCATAAGCATCCAGAATCTAAATTTTAAGCTCCTACAATGAAGGCTAAATTGCCCAAAGAACACTGGGCTGTGCTAATGAATATGTTTTTCTATTTGTTTCATTTTTTGTTTATACGCTTCTTGATTCCTTTCACATTGCTATGTAAAAACTTTCCAAGTATAAAAATGTAAAATTACATAAATGAGGAAAGATTTTCAGGGTAAGAGAAATTTGGGAATGGCTAAATAAGATGAAAACCAGAAGAGTTTTCTCATTTAACAGGAAAGGAGGACAGGGCTCGTGGCATACACCTGTAATTCTAGCATTCTGGGAGGCCGAGGCGGGAGGATCATTTGAGCTCAGGAGTTTAAGATCCCATCTCTATTAAAAAACAGAAAAATTAACTGGGCATTGTAGTGCACACCTGTAGTCCCAGCCACTCGGGAGGCTGAGGCAGGAGGATGGCTTCAGTCTAGGAGTTTGAGGCTGCAGTGAGCTATGCTAACACTGCTGCACTCTACCCGGGGCAACAGAGCAAGACTCTGTCTCCCCCCCAAAAAAAATCATCACCATAGCACACAACTTGTCACCTTCTAGTACTTGACACTAGGCATGAACTGAGTGAGTAGTAATCATAATATCTAACACATACCATCCTTCAGCAACATGATCACAATCTGCACAAGCTGCACAACAACCCTTGTTATAGGTACCATTAGGCCACTTTTAGATACGAGAAAACTGAAGCTCAGTGAGTCGGGTCCCCAAGTATCAAAGCCCAAGACAGGGATTCGCATGTAAGTGATTTTTTTGAAAGTGTGTTCTTGGGTACAACTCATAAGGGAGCGAGGGAAGCAGAACAAGACAGGGAAGAGGCCCTGCACAGCTGTGGGTTCAGCTGAAGTCCGATCGGCTAGCGGCTGGCTGCCCTCAGCAGGAGACCACAGCCTCTTAGGGTTCCCAGCCAGGCAGCTCCCTGCGCTGGAGGGCAAGTATGAGGAGAAGCGTGCTGCTCTGCTGCCAGCACCTGGGAGAGAGACGCCCCAGGCTGGCAAAGGGGGTTTAAGTAGGGCACCAACAGCACCTTTTGCATGTTTAACTCATTGGCCAAAGCTGATGCAGCTTCGAAATGACAGAGCCAGGACGCAAACCCTGATCTGCTTCAGCTCTTGTCCTTAACTACACAGGCACAGATTAGCCTATCTATCCCACTATTTGAAGCTTTATACAATTAGTATTTTTTTTTTCAGGACCACCTTTGCGCCAGATATAGAGCTAAGAGCTGGATAGGGAAGTGTATTGAGCAGGAGTGGAACGTGACTGTACCATTAACTTGTGGTCGCCAGTGGAGACCTGGACCGTCCTAACAGTGGGCTGTGAGATTAATGCTTCTTTGTGTCTTTTTTCCCCTAAAGGCTGATGAAATGCAGGATGTGATGCATTTTAACTACACTGCATGGCCTGATCACGGTGTGCCCACAGCAAACGCTGCAGAAAGTATCCTGCAGTTCGTACACATGGTCCGACAGCAAGCTACCAAGAGCAAAGGCCCCATGATCATTCACTGCAGGTAACCTCATCTAGTGCATTTTCGATTAAACATTACGGGTGCTTTCTATAAAGGAAATAGCCCACCGGTCCATAAACCCCTGCTCAGTCCAATTGACAATTAAATGAATTATGATTTTTAAAAAATCTGTGATTAATTGATCTCTCACTATGTACAGTATTTACTTATAATGTGGCTATTTTATATCTATAGCCTATGAGATAGATATTATTATTCCCATTTTTAATGCAAAAATACAGAGGAGTAGAGAGTTTAAGGATTCACACAAGTTCATGCAACTAGAACTGGGAGGAGCTAGTGTTCAAATTCAGGCACATTAATCTCCAAAGGCCAAGCCCTTAAGTACTTTGTGTGAGATTATCTTACTCCATTAAGGATCCTGAGTGGCTATAACATGAACAAATACAAGGTCAAATTATAAGCAGCTGATCACAGCTTGAAATAATATAATAGACATAAAAGCAAGAAGAGGTAAAGAAAAAATAAAAATATTCAACTTATTAAGATTAACATTTGCTGTGGTTGATCTTCAGAATTGTCTAACTGTTTAGACTGCTGGAATGAAGGGGCTATGTGATCCATTGCATTACTAAAAATCAAGGTCCACACTAATTCCTTGCGGGAAGAGTCATCTTTAAATTTCATCTTTTCTTCCTACCAAGTGAACAAAGCTATATCCAAATCCATCTCTGTGATACAATATTGTAAAATTTTTATGCAACCTCCAAAGAGTAAAGAACATAAATATGCTCTGATTTCATATCAGAAGCAGAAGTGGAACGAAGATGTTAAGAGAAGCATTGGCAGCCACACCAACCTGAGCAAATAGGTCTGTAATCCCAGCTCTAGCGCCTGGACCTTTCTGAATTAGAACGGCTACACGTGCATGTGTGTTTGTATATGTGTGTAAAGTATGTGTTTCCCTGAAAAGAAAAATGCTTCCTAAGCTACTAAGTTTCCATTTAGGGAAGATATCATTGCTGTCAATCCACCTTAGGCATTTGCAGGTTTAAAACTCTGCTTTAGCAGATGAAATTGTCCTTTCTCAAAATAATTCTGTCCAAGCACAGAAAATAAAGCCTGGGGTCAAACTCATGGATCCCTTTCAGGACAGAGAGCAGGTGCAGTTCTGGCTGTGACTTTACAGGTGCTCACCCAGTGGCAGATTGTTTTGTCTGAGAAATCCAGGGAGGCGATGGTTGTCTAGCAGAAAACGCAAATTGGGCTCTGAACTCAAGGTTTTTAGTGTTGGGTTTTTCTAGCAAATTTTACATATAAATTGGCTTCAACTTTCTCTTTCCCATAATTTTATCATAATTCAGAGATTAGAGCCATTTGGCTCTTCGGTCTACGGATGATTGGAAGACAGGAAGAGCTAACTAACGTGTAGAACTAGAGACTGTGGTGGGTGGGTGGCCAGCCCTTGCCAATCCACCTCCACCTGTGCCCTGAGCACTGGGATTTGGGGACTGGAGGAGACTGGGTCCAAACATTTAATTTGATTTTAAGGCAGCGATGTCAAAGATTCCTGGGGGATTGAAGCAGGCCCAGGACTCACTGGAAAGGCAGATGTGCTGTGAGAAGGTCTGGAACGGTGAACTGAACTTGGGGTTGAAGGTACACAGATCACTGTGGCCCAGAGCTAGAGTTAGAGTGTGGGCATCTCCACTAGACTTTTGAGCTGGGTGTGAGGACTTAACTCGGAGGCTATTCAAAAGATGGGGCATTGTTCATTGCATCCGCTCTCTGAGGGCAGGAACCAACTCATCAAGGCACTCAATATGGAATGGTTACTTTTCTCTGGAAGCACAGAGCGCAGAAAAGGGTGTGGCCAAGGCAGTGCAAACCCACATCTGAGGAAGGCAGCAGAGAGAGTCAGAAATGTGACATTAGAAGAAACACCAATCACAACAGCATACTTAAAAATCAGTTAAGCGGAAAGTATTGTTAGGAGCTTAGTCTCTTTTTTCACAATTGTGCTAGCTATAGATTTTTAGAACTCACCAATTACTTTTCAACAGTGACAAAACCCTGAATGATGTGCTCTCTGAACATTCTCTTGCAGCGCTGGAGTGGGACGGACGGGCACATTCATCGCCCTGGACAGACTCCTGCAGCACATCCGGGATCATGAGTTTGTTGACATCTTAGGGCTGGTGTCAGAAATGAGGTCCTACCGGATGTCTATGGTACAGACGGAGGTAGGAACATAATCCATATGTCTTTTTTAATCTGCCCTGGACTGAAAAACTTACCATTATTCAACCTCATGGTTCACAACAATTGTCTCAAATTTTTTTGCTTCTGCCTTTCCCAGTTTCTTATTGTATATGTTCAAACTGCTTTGAGGTATAAAAGAAATAGATATTAGCCACTAGAAATCCACTCAGTATATAGTGATTACACTTTTATTGGCATTATATGCCTTTTAATAATCCGGAAAACATGGGTGGGTCTGTGACAGAATGAAATCTCTTTGAACAGACCGAGAGCTCAGGGCAGGTGACAGCCATTCTGGGTAAACGCCACCCATTGGAGACTGTAGAACTGATGCAATTTCATTTATATTTGAAATGTTGGATTTGATTCATTAAATTTGTCATTAGTTTGTCTTCCATGTGACTCTGTTTCAAAACACTTTAAAAAATTTTTTTTTAGATTTTTATTTCCTTAGAGATGGGGGGTGGGCCTCAAACCCTGGGCTCAAGCAGTCCTCCTGCCTCAGCCTCGGGAGCAGTTGGGATTACAGGTGTGCACCACCATGCCCGACCCGAATCACTTTTGATGATGATCATGGGTTGGATTTGTCCCTTTTATGATTTTAAAGATTCCCAGTCCCCAACCGACCCACACTGCCAGTTCCCTTCATCTAAATGGATGGATTTATTATTGTCATAACATAGGAGCATCCCCAGAGATATCTAGCAGTGTCATATGCTCCCTCTTCCTCTTCTTGCCCTGAAGCATCTTTCCCCTGATGCCTCAGGTGCATTCACTCTGAAGTGACAGCCCAAGGTCATGCTGGCAGACAGCATCGCTGCCTTCAGAGTACCTGTGGGTGTGCACCTATGTGGGGGCAAAAACCCATGTACAATAGCTTGTTTGTGAGCCTCGTCACCCAGCCATACTCGCGACTTCTTAGCTTCAGGTGTACAGTAATCCTTTTTCTCGAGGAGTGCGTGTGGCAGGAACACTTGTGGAATAGAACACACCTGGCCTGACCTCCACCCAGAGATTTAAAAAAATGCCGGGGTCTTCATCATGCTTTTCCTACCCAGCACCACCAGATGGCAGCATAACCCCAAGGCCTCGAGTCATGGCTGCTGTCTCACCAACTCTTCAGAGTTTTTCTCTTCTCCCACCCTTTTTACTTTTCTTTCCTCCTCCCCATTCCCCTGTGACCAAGGCTGGGCACAGCCGGTCCAATGCATTTATTTCTGAGCTATAGCAGAATCATACCACTTTGGAAAGAGTAACCATTCAGGTTCAGATGTCTCACTGATAATTAGGAAGCAAGTCATCTCTCTCTTTCCTCATTTCCGTGAGCTCACTCGCAATCCTGCTGCCTCCTATTTACTGTCGTGGGGACGTGACCGCCGTCTCCTTGTTATCCTAAGTTTAAAATGTCTAGTTTCCCAGAGACACCCACTACCTAATGCTTAAACGGTGCTTTATTAATCAATTCATATTTTTGGTTTTTACTTCCATAAATTCACAACCCAACAGGTGACCAAAACCTCTCTGTTATGTGTATGAATCCCCAAGCTACAAAGGGCCACACCTTGTTTTAAGTGTTTCGGATTTGATGAATTGTCTGCCCCTTTCACTTAATTTATACCTTTTAAAACTTCACAGACTTTAACTATGGCCTGTTTCATTTTCACTTTTCCCAACTACAGAGTCTTAATCTCTTTCCCAGGCAGATCTTTACACAAAACTAGAGCAGCCACCATGTGGTTTTCTGCAAAGCCAAGAAAATGTTTTGTTCTCTCCCTAACTTTCTTACCCTAAATTTTGGTTGTTTGACTCATTCATGGAGGCATTTTAGGTTGACATCTCCATGGACACAGTCTTTTTAAAGTATGATACCCCTGCCCTGAACTCTCGTGGGGAGTTCAAAGGCACCAAAGAGGTCCCCTAGGTTACTTACTTTTCCCAGCTGTTCTAGTTTGACCCTTGTCTTCCCACGCAACTGTGATGGATGCTTTCCAGCTCCAGTTATTTATTTGTGTCTGTTTTGTTAGTTGTATCTAGAACATCTTGTTCACTTACCTTTATTTTTCCTCGTTCCTGTTCCTCTGATTTCCATGGTTCAACCTGTATTGAAAATTTCCCTAACATTCTCTTGAAGCCCATTCATATGCAAATCCTGCTGCCTTCTAAGATGCTAAAGTTAATAAGCAAAGAACAAAGTAAAAAAAAAAATGATTCTTTTCACATTTATCATCCCTGAGTACCCCTTTGACACTAATGGTGTTCAAGAAGGGAGGATGATCCTCCAACTGAGTTCTGTATGTATATGTTTATGTATGTGATCAACCCATGAATTATATACCACATTTCCTCCCATGGCTCATATTTAATTTTCTAATTTTCTCTGCATTGCCTTGATTTCATCACTGTACTCCACCCCAAAAAATAGCAGAAGTAACCGATTAAATCAGTGATGTCTTCAGGGGCAGATTTTAGAGTCCTGGCAACATGCTGCCTGGACTGCAGGGGGACCTGTCCTCCTCCTTTCTCACCTGGCGGGACACACTGCATGGGCCTCGCCACACAAGTAGAGGGGTAGTTAGGGAAAGTGCCAGATCCTGCGAGAAGGCTTGGATCTCAGCTTTGCCGCTGCACGGATCATGACACCTCTCAGAGTTCCCATTTCTCATCTGTAAAATGTGAATGACAACTTTCACACACTGTTGTAAGTTAGACATTATATGAAACAATATAATCTAGATAAGTGCTTTGAGACTGTCAAGTGCTGCAGTTCAGTTTAGTTCATCTCTGTTGTGCTCTCTTCTATTTTTGTTAAGTATTTTGTTTGATTTTCCTCTAATAGCCTTTCCCTGAAGGTCAGCTGGGGCTTTGCTTTGAGCAGCCTGTCCTCCTGATCGGGAGCTTAGATTTCTCAGGGATTCTCAGGGATGTAAATAGTCTTTTATTTACTTTTCCTGCAGTCCTTTTTTTCTTTTCTTTTCTTTGTTTTTTGTTTGTTTGTTTGTTTACACAAAGTTTGGCCACTGAGTAGAGTGGATTGAAATTCCAGACAGTGTCCAGCCCTATCTATTCCCAGTGTTGACATAACACCAGAAACAGTAGAATGACATGTGATGACCAGAAAGGGTTACTGCTGCAACACTATCACAGCAAAAGGGAATGTGTTTTCTCCAAACCTTGTTGAAAAATACAGGTTGGAAGTGCCATTTTATTTTTTGTATAAAGTTGTTATACAAGAAGTTTCTTAAAATCCTGTGGATACCTTCACTGGATCTTATTTAAAGGTTATTTCTGATGGTATTGCTTATAGAGAAACTCTGGGAAATAAAGAAAAGGAAGAAAGACCATGAAATTACCTTTATTTCATGGCACAAAGACATATTTTGGTGATGTCATCTCGGCTTTCATTCAACTATAATAACTTTTACGTAATTATGCTCATTTGCTCTATATATGTGTGTGTATGTGTGTATATATATACATGTGTGTATTATTTTACACCCTAATTTTCCACTTACCATTTTACTATGTACCCTGTATGTTATCACAAATTGCCTAAAATTTGATAAAGCTAATTTTAAAGACTCGACTAATGTTTCATTATAGATATATCATTTCTTACTTAAACCAGTCTCCTTTTTAATAGAACGTTAAATTAGATTCCTTTCTACTTGTTACTATTATCTGTGTCCACTTCATTTATTAGCACTTTATAAATTCTGCCTCCACCAACGATAGCTGAAAATGACTGCTTTAACAAACTCAAGTCATCACTGAATGTTATTTTTTTCCCTTTAGCTTTATTCACTTTGTAGATAAAAAATATTGTTTTAATTTATGTTTTTTGTTGCTTGGCCACTTTTGCATGTTTTCAGATTTCCTCAGTTTACTTCAAAAATTATTTAATAAGCATAAACTAAATGCTAGGCAAGAGAAATAAAAAGGCACAGTCCCTGCCTTCCAGGGATATTTGGTCTAGTGGTTGGTGTACTTTACTTATTTGTCTATTTGTATGTTACTGACTTGGATGGCTTTCTAACTAAAGTAAAGGCATCAACATTTTGTTATGATTCTAGAAAATATTTTTCTCTCCCAGTTTCTGATTTGCCCTTCATTTCATTCTTTTTATCTTTTTTTACAGACGGTTGTTTGAATTTTTTATTTATAACTTGTTTCATGGCTGTTAATTTTATAAATTCCTAAAGTAATCAGAGAGGAATTAACCTATAGTTTCCTCTATATTTTTTAATCGCTTAATTTGTTAAACTTCCCGGAATTTAGCTCCGTGTATGAGGAGGTGATACACTATCTTTTTTCAAAATAGCCCCATGATTCGATTGAATATTTATTGCTTTTAGTATTAAGTCATATGATATAATGCACAGCATGGTGAATATACTTAATACTACTGTATTATAGACTTGAAATTTGCTAAGAGTAGATCTTAAGTGTTCTCACCACACAAAAAAATATGGTAACTGAGTGAGGTGATAAATGTGTTAATTCGCTTGATTGTGGTAATCATTTCATAATGTATATGTATACCAAATCATCACATCATATACCTTAAATATATACAGTTGTTATGATACCTAAATAAAGCTAGGAAGAAACATTCCACTGTAAAAAAAAAAAAAGTAATAATGTTCTAAGCTCTATTATTAATCAAAATACTTTTACAGTTGATTTTCTTGGATTTTCTCATTATAAAATTATGTCTCTGTAAATAATGAGAATGATTTCCATTTACACAAGATGTTTATTATTAAAACTGTCATAGTATTAAAATATTACATCTTGGCACATATCTGCACATAAATATCTTGCTCTGAAATATATTTGTGTCTTTTGCACCAGGAGCAGTACATTTTTATCCATCAGTGTGTGCAACTGATGTGGATGAAGAAGAAGCAGCAGTTCTGCATCAGTGATGTCATATATGAGAATGTCACCAAGTCCTAGTTCAGAATCTGGAAAAGTAAGTAAGGAAGAGCTCATGATCGGTGCTCTGTCTTAGAACAATGGGAGGAGACATGATGGGATAGGACAGGTGGCAGAAATAGCCATTTGTGTTGACTCTGATTTCACATGAGTACTTCTGCCCAACTCCTGGCCCTACAGGAGTGGTCAGAGGGAAAAACAAACACCACAGCAGATCATTGAGCGTCAGTGCACGTTGGTTGTCGGTAGCGACAATCAGGAGCTTCTGCAACTCATGATGATTTGACCTCCATTCCCTCCACCCTGAACCTTAAATTACCCTGCTATTAGATCTGTGCCTCCAATATCAGAATACTACCATCCAAGTCTATCTATGTAGAGATTTTGTGCAAATATTTTATGGATTACATGGGGTTACAAAGAAGACATCCAGTGGAGTGGACACCCCAAAAAGAAAGACAATATTAATAATAGAGTCTCAGGATTGCAAAGTCTGAATATGCCTTGATCTCACTCATTATGTGAGCACTAACTTCAGAGCTTCAAGAAAACATTAGTAATATAATCAATGCCTTGTGCTCAAATTTTGACTAGGAGATCAGATTGTGGAGGTGTAGAGTAGTCTTGACTGAGGTAATAAGAAATCTGTCATGTGGCTCAGTGTAGAATGTCTGAATCTACTGGGGAAGGGGGGGGCGCCATGGACAAGGTGGGGACAGGACAGTGGTGCATTGTGGGAGAAAGATGGAAGTCTGGGAAGCATCTGGCCAGTGGGTAGCAGGATGGGGTTAGCATTGCATCTCTACGTCCATCAAGAAAGAGAGATGGAGAGCACAGGGGGGCAGGGAGGATAAAGAATAAGGAAAGACAGAAAAAGACAAATTTGCAGAGAGGGAAAGACGTTCAGACTCATAGAAAAGAGGAGTCACACCGAGAATGCTGCACAGATAAACCCACACTCACATGGGCTGAGGGACTGAGTATCTGAGAGCCACGGTAGGGCAGGAGGAGGTTGCCAACGTCCCAGGCTGCTTACTGTCTTTCTCTTTCCCATTCACAGGAGACGACAGGATGTGCACCCATCCTCCCTTGCTTCCAGATTTTTGGAGGAAGGGGGGCCTGCTAGTCATTTTGCTAAAAAGAGCCCTTCCTTTGTAGTATGTGGCCAAGGAGATAATTTATCTCGCAGAAGCACTGGGAAGACTTAGCCTTAAAGAGCCTACAGTGTCTTTTGGACTCTTTCACTTTGGGACATTTCATGATGGACCAAATTCAACAGAACGCCAGAAAGATCAAGACGCTCTGCAAAGGGCAGGAAGCACAGCACTTCCGAAGAGTTTAGTCGGCCCTTTGCTCGTTGGGCTGAGTTTTTTTTGTTTTTAGTTTTTTTAAGTGCAATAATTTTTGTATGTGTGTGATTTTATCAGAAAGTTGAATTGTCTTCTGCCCACACTATTGATCAACCCCATAGCGCAGGACGGAACAGGCATTGTTAGCATCAGATTATACCTCATTATTAGAAAGAGGCATGGCCATACACGAAGAAATGATAATTCTACCAGCTCTGACATTATTGGATCAGGTGTGGGGAGTGTGGATGGGGAGGAGAGGGGTTATACCCACAGATCAACTGTGTATCTTTTCTTATTCCAAATATGAAAAGCTGTAATTCAACTTCAAAGTAGAGTAGAAAAAATATTTGTCTTAATTGTTCTAGTTCTTGATGGCTTTCTTCCTTATTAACAGTTGGGTGTTTCTTCCTTGGCCCTTTGGACTAATGTCACTGTCCTTTGTTCTTTTTCAAGAAACCAGATCTGTTTCAGAAGAGTTTCATGTCTGACTCTTTAAACTCCGTTGCTGTCTGAGCAATCTTGGTGCCTAGACTTTGCATTCCTTTTTCTGTTGACCTGCATATATGTGAGAGCTATTTCTTTGAGAACTACAGGCTGTGAAAACGCACTTTCTTTCCCCTAAAGAGCTGGGAGTTTATGAAGTTATAGCAATGAACTGCAGCATGCTAGAACAATTATTTGGCTACATTTTCTTTTGTAATATTGTCAAGCCTCTCTATGGATTACGACAGAGATTTCTTTTTTGTTTTGTTTCCTTTTTGGTTGTCAGTTTCATTTTAACCAGTGTAACGCGTAACATTTTACTCTTTGGATTTTGTATAATTGCAGTACGTGCTTGTGTATTGTGACATGAATGCTGTCAAAATGGACATTGATGGCATCGTGGAGCCTGTTACTTTGTGTCACTTCCTGAGAAATAAGAGGTGATGGTATGGATATACAAAGGAAAACACTTGGAGTTGAAAGTAAACACAAGCTGGCTGCTTCGCTGTGGCAACGTGGCTATTGTGACCCTTCCTGTGTGTGCTTCCAGAAGGCTTCGCTCCTCCGTGCACCCACTGCCCCTTCCCCTGGCTTCCCTCCGATCCCGATCCTCTTCCTGAAGCCATGTGTACAAGATCAGCTTAATATTGTATCAGTGACCTTAGGGATGGTGAAGGATGCCAAATGAACAGCTCTGCACCCCACCGTCTCTTGTCACTGAGAAGGCCTGGCCACAGCAGACCTTGGCAAAGTTCCTTTGCAAGATCTGGCCAGCAAGTCTCTGTTCCCCCTAGCAGAGTGAATGGCAGAGCATGTCCACACCCCGCAGGTTAACAGCTTGGGCTCCTCAGGCATTGTCAGTTTTTACTCACCTCCCTTCCTCCCCTTCTTGTGTCCTGGCTACCACCTCCTCTTCTCACCCTCGCTCCTTTATTTCCCTTCTTGGACATTTTAGTAATGCATCATGCCATCCTCAGGAACAAACATGGTTCACAGAAGGTGACAAACGGATGTATGAGATTCTTAGATTTTTCACACACGGACAGTCAGGAGTGAATTGTGCGACCTCGGAAGAGTCGATGGGTAAAAGCTGAAATACATTTCCAACTCATCCATCCAGAAGCAGACTAAAGTTTCCTAGCCTGGAACATCACTTCCCATGAAACAAAGCACTTCATAAATATTTCATGGTTTTCGTGAGCACCCCTTCAAGGTAGGGATCAAATAGTGCCAGATCAATTTTCCCAAAAGGAAAGATGAAGTATCCAGAGTTTAGACTCTGATGACAAAGAATTGAGACTACAGAAAGGTTACACCAAAGTACTTTACCAGATCATTCCTTCAGGGGTCTGTGCAGTCGTCACTGTTCATTGTGACGCTGGTGCTTCTTAGCTGTAGAGCTTATGGTGGGAAAGGCATTGGTCTCTCAAAAGACTTGGGCATTGATCCTGAAAATGACTTCAGAACTTATCTCTGCTGAGTATAAGTTAATAAACTGTAGAATGATGTAATCACATTTTGCAGGTGGGAGGAGTATCAGATATGATAATTCACCCAAAGGCGTGTTTTATCTTGTCCTCTCATATACCCTAACGTTACTCTAACCAGCTGTTTCCACCCTAGAACACAACTTTAAGCATCGAAAAGGGAGGCTTCCAGAGCCTCTGTATCCTTAATTAAGATTTTTTTTAAAAAAATCATTTGAGTAGTGCTTTGTACTCAATGAACACAGAGGCATTAGCACATGCAATTCATAATAGCCTGTATGGTACATAGGGAGAGCTAAAGACTTCAGAATTACAAAACAGTCAGCTTTGAATGCTACTGAGACCACATTCCTTGGCTGCAAAAGACAATCTATGAAGTTAACTGAGAGACTATCATTAGGGTCCAATTTACAAATTTAATAGTTAACATCAATATACCTATCACTATACATTATATGATTTTATTTAACTTGAAAAGAAAGAGTGATAGATGACAATATTTCTGTGGACAGCATTCTGATTCAGGGCCTGCAATTTCCCACTACAAAGACAACATTGACTCCAAAATTGAAAATCACAAAAGTTACCAGGATTTTTTTATTTTTAATGCCAGGTTTTATAACGTCTCTCCTTTCCTAAAATCTGCCCCTGCCCCTAAAAAGGTGATACACCTCTCAAAGGAGGCCCTAGTGTCACCCGTAAAGCAGGAGCCAGAGGCTTTGGAGCTGAGTTTTTTGCAGGCCACACGATAGCTGCTTGCTGGAGGCCTGGCCCTTAGCCAAGGAGTTAAAGTTACTGAATCCAGTCTCTAAGAGCCAAAATTCTCCCTGCTTTCTAGCAAGCAGGCCTTCCTTTTCACCTCAGGAAATGTCTGATGTAATGTGCTTCAAATAGCTGGCTCGTGTCCTGGTTCACAGATCCCTTATCTGGTGCTTGGCACAGGGATAGAGGCCAGGAGCCATGCCCAGGACTGAAATATTAATAACATTCACTTTGGCTAAGGGGTTATAAAGCAACGAAAACACCACATGCAAAAACTGCAAACTTCTACCCCTGGTTTTTAACAGCCCCATTTGGATCCATTTGAAGGAAATTTCAGCCCTGACATCTCTGACCCCTGGCCTTCCAGAACAGTAAGATTTTTGTTTTCAGTTTTAGCTGATTGCTTATCACAAGGCCTTTTCCTGGTGGGCCACTTGAGTAAAGACGGAGTACAGGTATAGTGTTCAGGTCTGAGAGCTACGCCGTAAGAGGGACATTATCAGACTGAAAGTCGTCCAGGGCAGGGTCACCAGGACTGTTAGGCATGTGGAAAAAGAACAGATCATAGTAACAAAACCTGGGGAAACTGAAGCTATTAAACCTGGGGTAAAGGAAGAGTTATTCATTCAATCAATCACTCATTCAACAAATGTTTGCTTATCTGATCGTGTCAAAGGAATCGATCAATCAATGAATAATTTCTTGACCAAAGCTGGTGCAATATACTGGCCTTTTAAAATATGTTGCATAATCAGAGTTTTATTGTTGTTGGAAGGTTCAAGAAAGCATGAATCAAGTCTTTTTCAACACTTTCTATTTGTATCTCCCAAAATTTTGGCAATATATTTTCTGGACATACCCACCAGCCAAGGTAATGATGCTAAGCACTTTTCCCAATGTCTTATATAACAGAAATGACAGGTATTTATTGTTTTTATTACTCATCAACCACCAGAGGCCCTGGCATGGTTCCTCTTCCTTGATGAGAGTCACCAAGCCAGTTCTGCCCTCCTACTCAAAACAGGACTCTCAGCTCTATCCCTGGCAGATGGCGGAGCCTTTTCTACGGAACACTTCCAGCATGAGGAATCTCTGCTTCACAAGGCAGCCCAGCCCTTCATTTTTCAGGATGCATTTTCTTCTTTTCTTTTTCACACATCCAAGGACCTTACTAACATTAAGAACGTATGAGTCTATGGCTTTCACGGGCACAGGCTTGAAGCCCAAATCTATGTCCCCATCTTGGCAAAAGGGCGAGCGCCATGCACACGCCACTGGCCACAGCTGCTTTGAAGAGAGGACTGGCTTCTCTCTTAGGCAGCAATGGGGACAGCACTTACACCTGACTCTTGGGCATAATGGGATTTTCTTCCCAACGTGGTAAGCCGAGTCCCTTATATGCATATTCTCTTAACTTCAGAACGTCATTATGACGTGAGACTGCCCACTTACCAGGTAACAAAGTTAGATGGAGAGGCAGTGCAGGTTACATTGCAACGACCTGGGTTGAAAGCGGCAGAAGCTGGATTGCAACCCCCCTCTATCCAGCCCCCAACCTTTCCCCCACTACTCCACGCTGCTTCTCACTTACACTGATGGAGAAAGTACAGTAGGATGGGATTAATAGCTTCACCTCCAGGCAGTATGTTTAATATAGACGGTAAGCTTTCAATTTGAGAAATAGTGAGTCTCTAACCCTCTAATAAAATCATTTATTTACCGAAACTTTCATCCCAGGCACTGTGCAAAGAGCTGTGGCTATGAAGACGGATGTGACAAGGTCCCTGCCTCAAGGAGTGTACATTCTAGTAGGGGAAGTCATAAGTGAAAATAAGGGCAGCAAAGTGTTACCGACACCAGGATAGAAACCCATAAAGCATCCAATGTGGGTCTAAGGGAAGGACAGGTATGTTGTTTCTGGAAGGGTCAGAAAAGACTATACTGCCACATGAAGTGCTAATGACTACAGAGCCACATTAAACAATACACAGTGTATATTCCTTCTTGTGCATAACACACCCACCCTCTGTGCATCGGTCACTGGCGCCTAGATGGGTGACCAATCCTCCAACCCTACTTTCTGAATGTTAAAGGGACAATGTCTCCTAAGACCTCCACAGGCAGCTCCAGCTCATGTATCCCTTGACAGAATCCAGCGGATTTACTGTTACTGCAAACATAATAGAGCATATTGGGGCTACATCTTCTGGCCCCTTTGCAGTTAGGGTGAGGCCGTGTGACCGAGTTCTGGACAGTGGAAGGTGTGCTTTCTGGCCCCCTGGCCCATAAAAATTACCAGGAGCAACCTTTCATATCTCTCTCTTTCTCTCTCTCCCTGTGCTCACTCCCCAAAGAGATGGTGGTGCCAAAGATGGAAGGAGCCTGGGTCCCTGAATCCCCACTGGGAGGAAGGACACCCGGCAGATGTGGCCCACATGTAATCAAGGACTAGATTTCTATTGCACTGTCACTGAGATTTTGGTGCTGTCAGCTACAGCAGTCAACCTGCCCTTAACCGATAAGGCAGCACAAGGTTAACCTTCACAGCGATGTTCCATGTCAGTTACGATGGGAGTTTTCAGGGCAGTGCTGTGGGCTGCCCAATAAAATTCCCAGAAGACAGGTTTAAGAGGAAGCAGAGCAAAGTTAACTCACAACACAAAACAAGGGCTCAGGAAAAAGTCACAGAAGCAACGATGGTTCTTTTAATAAATAAACTCATTTATGGAAATACATGCATTCTTCTCCAGAAGTGGCTTTTCTCCAGGCTAGATCTCTCCTAATCTTTTGTTGTTGTTGCTGCTTTCCAAACCCCATAATAAGACCATTACTCAGCAAGCCCACTACAATTTTTTAGCCTTATGTAGGCTACTGCTCCTGGATTCCTATTAACAATATGCCTCTGAGTGGTTTCACATCCATAAAAGCTCAAGCATACGGGAGGCCCCGAGGCTGGGCATGCCGAGCGATACTGGGCAACCCAGTCCTTCGCTTTGTGTGTCCAGGGCCTTGGGGAGGTCCAGGGCCGTGGAAGTTCAAAGTCAGCCAAGACAAAATCTTTCTGTTCAGTTCTAAGAACACTAAAAAGTTCAAAAGATTATTTAAACCAGGAAAAATTAACTGCAACCACTACTTCCTTTACAAACACAAAACAGAATGGTCTTACAAGGTCTTCTTCATGTCCAAAACCAAACTAGATGATGTGGACCCCTAACCAGTGGACTTGGGGAGCAGCACAGGGCAGCACAGTGGGGCAGAACAAGGAGAGAGACTTAGGCGAGGACTCTGCTCCTAACTGTGACTCAGTTATCCGATCTATGAAGCGACACAGTGATGGTACCTTTTCCACAGGATGTCATAGTCAGCCTGGGCTGTTGTACAAAAGTGCCACTGACTGGGTGGCTTATAAACAACAGAAATTTATGTCTTACAGCTCCGGAGGCTGGAAGTGCAAAATCAGTTTGCCGGCATGGCCAGCTCTAGTGGGGGTCTTCTTCTGGGTTGCAGCTTGCTGACTTCTCATTGTGTCCTCCCAAGGCAGAAAGCAAGCAAGAGAGCTCTCTGGGGTCCTTTTTATAGGGCACTAATCGCATTCATTAGAGCTCCACCTTCAGGACATAATCACCTTCCAAAGCCAGTGGGAGCTGGGGGTTAGGATTTCAACATATGAATTTTGGAGGGGACACATTCCGTCCATTGCCTCGGGCTTCAGAAGGTAACATACGCTGGGGTCTAAAAACAATACCAGGAAGAGCTTGTTATATGACAAGACTTCCCAGGCGGGGCCAACCTCCCACAGTTTCCAAAGGTCACCCTGGAATTCTTTAATAGATTTTATAGGAACACCTGAAGCTGGTACCTAACCTGGGATGACTCCGTTTCCCAGACACCTGATCCCCCTTCACAGTCACAGACTCTGAAATATGAAAGGGGTGCAGTCTGTGATCTGGCATGGGTACTTGTGTCCTAGCATGTGGTGCCAAAGCAGAAGCTTGTTCTCCAGGTGAGTGTTCTGGACTACCCAGGCCTGGCTTTTTGCTTCCATTTTCTACCACCAAATTCAGCAGCAAGGTGTGTGTTTTATGTCTCCAGTGCACGTGACCCACGCTAGAGGGTTTCCCAGCAAAGAAATGCTGGGACCTGAGTCACATTCAGAGAAGACGTGTGCAGTTGTACAATGTGTGCAAATTGGTCGCACCAAAACCCTGGCTAAAAAACTGACTACTTCTAAGAGAAGCCAATGTGTACAAACGTTAACATGTAAGGATGCCCAGGTCAAGTTCAAAATAGAGGTTTGGAGTGAGCAGGGGCCATTTGAACCCCACTTAATCTCCCTGTGAACTAGTTTCCTTGTTTGTTAATGGCAATAATAAGAGCTTCCCCCACAGGGCTGCACTGAGGATTAAATGCGAAGTCCTTGGCGTGGTGCCTGGTGGTTTGGGGACACAAAGTGGCTTAAGGTAAAATAGTCTTTAGAGTCACAGAACCCTGTTTAGTAGCAGTGTGACTTTGGGTGTCACCTACTATCTCTAAGTGTCCCCACAAAAAACAAAGTAATATCTATTTTTTGGAGTCGTGGTAAAACTTAGAACTCATGTAAAGCACTAGCCGAGGGCCTGGCGGAGTCAGCGTGGAATAAATGCCCAGTGATTTTCCGAATCTCTGAATCTCTCTCAGCACATTTAAGCCACCAAACCCTCCCACTCGTCCCAGCACCGAGACATCTGCAGAGTGTGTGCCCCTCTCACTCCTCCATGCCCCGTGGGCGCCCTCGTCATGAGCACATCCACGCGCTGGGTCTGTCCCCCCGAGCAGCAGTGACAACCCTCCCTGCTAAGTGCTGCCAAACTTGGGGTCAGCGGCGCTGCGAGAGGCGGAGGCCTTGTCTGCACGCACATGTCCACTGGGGCCTGGGAAACTCACTTGGACAAACGCTCAAAGAAGTTGGAAGCATCCAGGCAATTCCACGTATCCGTTTTAACTTGCACCCTGTAAATCCATGGCACTGCCTTCCCCAAGGCATAACATAACAAAATAGTCATTTCCCCATTCTTTTTTTTCCATATTGCTGTAAGACGAATGAAATGAATTACCCAAACGTCTAAATTCTGCCCTGTAGTAAGACTGGTTTTGGAGATGAGGCAATAAACAACTTCCCTCTGCAGCATTCTTAACGTAAAATGTGCCCTCACTTATTCTCCTCCGCAAGACGCTGGGTTGCTACAGGATTTCAATGCCCCCAACCCCCGCGCTTTGCAAAGGGCTGTGTTTTGTAAGCTAGAAAACAGCCCCTAGCAACTGTCTTAGCCCGCGCTCCCGGAGCCCTGCAGCTTCTGTTCCGTCACCAGCGAAGGGCAAATCCATCCTTTCACTGCAGGCCTCCTCGGAGCTGGAGAGGGAGCTGTCCTGTTTACCAGACAAGCCACACTGCAGATGAACTCACAGCAAATTAACTCCCGGTTCTGGCCTGGCTATCACAGGGCAGACGGAGGCTGGGATCTGCTAAGTTGTGCCTTGATTTTAGTATTTTATACAATTTCTACTCCAAAGCATAAACGTGGGACTATGACAGGATGTCCAAAGGTGATTTTTCTATCTAAACAAAAGGGTGCTTTGAGGCAGTGGTCGGCCATCTGAAATTCCCCACAGGCCATTTATAAGTGACCGTTGAGACTGAGCACTGTATTTCCTGGTCTAACTGTTGCCATGGAATAATCAGTGCCTGGTTTACCTTCGCATTCCCTTGCAAGGGCCCTCATGGAGGAGGGGACCTAGGGGAACCGGACCAGTGATTTCCAGACGAGGCTCCCAAGCCTCCTCTCTGCAGCTTCAGCTGGAGAAACTCTGGTTTTACCGGTTTTATACAGCACTATACTACATAAAATGTCATTTTTTCCAAATGCTTTTTCTGCTAAGTTTTTTTTATACATTGATCTATGATATAGGAAATAAAAGAAAATTTGCATGATATACAGAAGTCCAAGAGAGTTGAATACAGATTTAGCTGTTCCACTTACTGTGAGATCTTTCACAAGCTACTTATCTGAGTTTCACTTTCCTCATTTGCAAGGAGGGGATATATGTGAAAATTCTCAGCATGCATGAATTCAGTTCCTGTTTCCCTTTCCTTAGAATAGATGGGAAGGCAGAAGGCCTTAGCATGTGACACCAGCTCAGAGTAAGAAACTGCAAAACAGGACACACTGTGAAAGACCTGCAGATTGTAATTTCTCACTAGTTTGTCTGTGTGTGCGTATTTTATTTCCAGTTTTTCCATAGACCAAATTAGCCCATATGTTCATTTTCAGAGTTAACAGGAATGATTAAAGCTGGGGAAATTATATTTCACTGAAGGGAAAAGATTATTGCGGGGCTTTCCCACCCAGGGCAACCCAGGCGAGGAGCAGGCACTGGGCCAACTGCCTGGGCCCACAGGCAGGCAGGAAAGAGCCCCAGAGGGCAGGCTGGCCCAGGACCATCTGGGCCTGGCAGAAGTCCTGGCTCCCTGCCCACCTCCTTCCAGCACCAAACCAAAGGCAACGTGCCTCAGGCTCTTCAGGAGGCATCTGAACTGTTAAAATATCCCAATTCCTACAGAAATCCAGATTTGGGACCTTAGTTCTCTGAGTACCTGATAGTTGCATCTTTCTCCAATTTAGTTTAGGGTTTAATTACGTAGTTTTTAGTAATTCTATTTGTTATCAAAATTTCACTGACTTCATTTTTCAATCTTTCTTTCACAAATGTGAAGAGATAAACCTGAGAATTTGGGTATTAGAAGACATTTCTTCAGCAAAGCATCCCCCCTCAAAAAAATATTGACCATTTCCCATAAAACTGAACTCTGAAGCTTGGCTTCTTTCCTGTCGTCCGCTCTGAGGCTAGAAAGGAAAAAAGACACAAGGAAAGGAGGTTGTGAGATGGTGTGGGAGCAGATCTTGAAAATGTAGGAGAAGAGCTTGGGTAACTAAGATGATGGAGAGGATGGATGATGAAAAGGAGACATGAGCAAAGATGGAAATTCCCGTACAGGACCCAGAACGGCTAGGAATGCAACGGCTCTTCTCTGGGAGTCACCTACAGCAACCATGGCTTATGTGTATTTGATGTTTCGTTTTGGTTTTGTTTTAAACTAGGAAAAATGATCCAAAAGAAAGGTGGTAGAATGATAAATGACTTCCCTTCCCAATTCATTTTTAAGGGCCCTTTGTATAACCTTACGATGATCTCTCATACTAGCTACTAACTTAATGGCATGCTCTTTGGGAAAAACTAAATGTCACAGCACAAACTGACTGTCCTGGGAAATCAGCACTGCTGGTATTAGGACAAAATTTTGTCCTAGGAGATTGATCAGACTAGCTCCTGGGATAGATAAGGCCAAGTACAAAGCAGCTCCTTAGAGTGTATGTTCCTTGACAGCAGAGATCCTACCTAGCTTTCTCTTTGAATATCCAATTTGTAAAGTAGGCACTCACTGAGAGTTTACTGAGTGAAAACTTTCTTCTCCTACTCAGAAAAAACCAGTCTTAATACAAACTCCTTTATTGACTCTCTACAACTTTCTAATATTGTTCCACCTTCCTTACGGAAGCATTGAGAAGAAAGTGAGAAGACCCAGTCCTGGTGAGATCTCTTCCCAACCTCCAGTGCAGCCTTTATACATTTTAGAAAGCAAATTAATCTCACATTTTTCTATACATTTTCTTAGAGAAAAACTATGAAACAAAGAGTTTAAAGTCATCAGAGTACCTTGCACACTAGCTTCCTTTGATCCAGTGCCTATTAAGGAGAGGGAAAGAGATAAAGTCAATTGGTCCCCTTTTATAAGCAGTGCAAGACTGCGATCTTTGGGAGAAGGAAAACTCAATGGCTTTCTGACTGGGGACAATCCTCCAACTTCAGTGCTGCATGCTAGCATCCAAGCAGAATAAGTTAGTCCCACTGAACCAAGGAGGCGAAGATCAGAATTCAGGACACCAGAAGAGGCTAAAATTTCTAAAAAGGGGCACCAAAGTGGAGGGATTTGTGCAGAGAGTGTCCACAGAAATCTGTAAGTCTACATAAATCCTCAAATCCTTGGCATGGGGCAACATCCACCCAAGGTTTACCAGCATTGAGTGCTACAAGGTTGAGGGTGGAATAGAGCTACCAGCGGCAGCTGTGCTGCGGCACTGGAGGTCCAGCCCAGCAAAAGTCAAGAGACTCATTTGGTACTTATAAACAACCTAGGAATCCAACTGAGATTATAAATATCCAAATGCTTTTGGCATTCATTCAAAACATAAAAGAATTTAGGACTAAGGACCCCACACTAGAATAAAAACTACTGTTCACAGGCAAAAACAATGCCCTGACGAGACTTGCAGAGGAAAGAGAGTTTGTAGATTGAGTCCCATCAAGTAAGAAGATCTTGAAGAAACACACTGAGCTTTCCATGATCCATTCTAACAAAGCATTAAACCATGCCTATACAAGTTAAAAATGATCAGCCTGTATTTTTTTTATTTCAGCACATTACAGGGGTACAAATATTTAGGATACATGAATTGCCTTTGCCCCACCCATGTCAGAGCTTCAAGTGTGTCCATCCCCCAGACAGTGCACACTGCACCCATTAGGTGTGAATATACCCATCCCCTCTTCCCCTCTCCCACCTGCCAGACACCCAATGAATGTTAGTTACTATTATATGTGCACATAAGTGTTAATCAATTAATACCAATTTGATGATGAGTACATGTGGTGCTTGTTTTTCCATTCTTGTGATACTTCACTTAGTAGAATGGGCTCCAGCTCTATCCAGGATAATACAAGAGGTGCTAGATCACCATTGTTTTTTGTGGCTGAGTAGAACTCCATGGTATACATAGACTACATTTTATGAATCCACTCATGTATTGATGAGCACTTGGGTTGTTTCCACATCTTTGCAATTGTGAATTGTGCTGTTGTAAACACTCTAGTGCAGATGTCTTTTTTATAGAATGTCTTTTAAGGAAACAGGACAATAGGACCCACATTGGGGGGAAAAAGTAATCAACAGAAACTGAGCATGAGGAGCCTCAAATGTTGAACTTGGCAGATGAAGACAGTCTGTTGTGTTATAGAAATAAAAGAATGTTAGAAGAATTAAAGGAAAATATTATTTTGAGTGAACAGATAGAAAGTTTCAGCAGAAAAATGGAAGCTATATAAAAGAACTAAATTTAAATTCTAGGACTAATACAATAACTGAAATAAAAATTCTCTTGATTGGCTTGACAGAGAATTGAAAAATAGAAGATCACAGAAAAAAGGAAAAAGAAAATCAATAGGAATTTTACAATCTGAAGAATAGGGGAAAATATATATTTTAAAAAGTAACAGAGATTCAGGGATGTTGTGGATGATATCATATGGCCTAATATACATGTGAGAGGAGGCTGAGGAGACAAAAAGAGAGAGAAAGGAGCAGAAAAAAAGACTGGAAAGAATAAGGCTTTTTAATTATGGGAAAGCACTGACTTACATATCCAGAAACTCGTTGAACCCCAAATAGGCTAAATACCAAGAAAATCACACCTATCAACTTTATAGTCAAGCTGCTAAAAACGAAAGATACAGAAAGGATCCTGAAAGCAGCCAAAGGGAAAAACATGAATGGTGGCTGTTTTGTCATAAGGAACAATGGAAGACAAAAATCACTGAAATGGCATTTTTAAAGTACTAGAATTAAAAATGGTAACCTAGAATTTTCTATACAATGAAAGTATGCTTTCTTTAAAAATCAAGGTAAAACTACTTCCAGTTTTCGGGGTAGTCATGGAGACTAGATTTACCCTCCAGCTTGAAACAATTTAAAAACAAACAAAATATATGAAAAGACAATTTTCAAAATATCGGACATTAGACAATGAATGACAGTGATTCCTAAAAGACAGAAAATGCCTGAGGAAAAGCCCTTTGCTCTAGCTTTCTGCCTAAAGATTGTTTCTAAGCTGCAGTGTAGGGAGGGAGAATGCCTTGAGTTGAGAAGACAAAGTTCATAGTGTAAGAAGGGCAAGGGAACTAAAGTTCACAGACAAAGTAGTGGAGAAGAAAGAGCTGCACAAAGAGAGAGCTCCAAAGATCTGCACAGAGCCCCATAGAGTCTTCAACTGAGCATTGATCATTGTATGTACATGAGAAAACTGCCCACGGCTGATAAAAGAACCACCTAAAAGGATCAGAGAGAACAATTCTTAGAGCTCACACAGGATCAGAAATAACCCTTATTCCCACCAACAAAAGTGGAAAACATTATAATCATGGAACAATAGGTTGAGTATTCAGAAGGGATTTGACTCAATAGTGGGATAAAATTAGCTCTAGTGTACATGTTGCTTTGGTTCCAACTAACAAAGTTTAAAAGCAAGATCAGAAAGGATCAAACTATTTCCAAGTAACAGCATCCCCAAACAAAGTTCAATAATATTTTATGTAGCAATTGAAAAGGTAAAATTCATGTCTGTCATTAAATTAAAAAATTATGAGGCATACAAAGAAGAAAGGAAATAAGACCCATAAAGAAAGAAAAATCAAAACAAAAAAACCAACTTACAAGTTACAAACATGACAGAATTAACAAACAAGGACATTAAGACAGATGTTTTTTATTTTTTTTTAAATTTTGGAAAACATATACACAAAAGTTATCATCTTAAACATTATTAAGTGTATAACTCAGTGGTATTAAATACATTCATAATATTATTCAACCATCACCATAATCCATTTCCAGATCTTGCAAAATTGAAACTCTATACCCATCAAACAATAACTCTGCATATTAATCCCTTATCAGAAATAGGATTTGAAAATATTTTCTCCCATTCTGTGGGTGGCTTTTACTCTGTTGATAGTGCATTTTGATGCATGATTAAAAAACCTTTTTCATGATCCAATTTTTCTATTTTTTATTTGGTTGCTTGTGCCTTCGGTGTCATAGCCAAGAAATCATTGCCAAATTCAATGTTGTGAAGCTTTTGCCCTATGCTGTCTTCTAAGAGTTTTGTAGTTTTAGGCCTTACCTTTAGGTCATGAATCCATTTGAGTTTATTTTTGTTGAGTAAGGGCCCAACTTCATTCTTTCACATCCAGATATCCAGTATTCCCAGCACTGTTTGTGGAAAAGACAGTTATTTCTCCCCTTTGAATGGTCTTGGCATCTTTGCCAAAAATCATTTGATTATCTATGCAAGAGTTTATTTCTGAATCCTATTTTTTGTTTGTTTCTCTACTTAGGGTCCCATGAGATTCCATATGAATGTTAGCATGGGTTTCTCTATTTCTACAAAAAAGTCACTGGAATTTTCAGAGACGTTGCATTAAATCTGTTGATTCGTTTAGGTAGTATTGATATCTTAACAGTAATTAAGTCTTCCAATCCATAAACATGGGATGTTTTTCAATTTATTTATGTCTTCTTTAATTTCTGTCAGAAATATTTTGTAGTTTTATTATTATTATTATTTCAAAATATTATGGGGGTACAAGTGTTTTTGGATACATGAATTGAGTCAGGGTTATAAGTGTGCTCATCACCCAGATAGTGCTCATTGTACCTATTAGGTAGGTTTTTTACCCATCTCCTCCTCCCTCTGCCCCCTGCTTAATTTCCACTGAGTTTTACCTCCCTTTGTGCACATGTGTGCTCATTGGTTAGTCCCAATTTAATAGTGAGTACATGTGGTGCTTGTTTTCCATTCTTTAGATACTTCACTTAGGATAATGGTCTAGAGTTCCTTCCAAATTGTCGCAAAAGGCCTTAACTCATCCTTCTTTGTGGCTGAGGAGTATTCCACAGTATACATGTACCACATTTTTTTAATCCACTCATGAATTGAGGGGACTTGGGTTGACTCCACATCTTTGCAATTGTGAGTTGTGCTGCGATAAACATTCAAGTGCAGGTGTCTTTTTGATAAAATGACTTCTTTTCCTTTGGGTGGATACCCAGTAGTGGGAGTGCAGGATTGAATGATAGGTCTACATTTATTTCTTAGAGGCTCCATACTGTTTTCCATTGAGGTTGTACTAATTTGCAGTCCCACCAACAGTGTATAAGCATACCTTTCTCTCTGCGTCCATGCCAGCATCTATTGTTTTTGGACTTTTTAATAAAAGCCATTTTACCTGGGGTAAGATGATATCTCATTGTGGTTTTAATTTGCATTTTCCTCCTGATTAGTGATGTTGAGCATTTTTTCATATGTTTACTGGTCATCTATCTATCTTCTTTTGAGAAGCTTTTGTTCATGTCTTTTGTGCACTTTGTAGTGAGTCTTTTTTTTTTTTTCTTGTTGAGTTGCTTGAGTTCTTTGTAGATTCTGGGTATTAGCACTTTATCAGATGTATAGCTTGCGAATATTTTCTCTCATTCTGTAGGCTGTCTATTTGCTCTGTTGATTATTTCCTTTGCTGTGCAGAGGCCTTTTAATTGAATCAAGTTCCATTTATTTATTTTTGTTGCTGCTGTGATTGCCCTTGGGGTCTTCTTCATAAATTCTTTGCCTAGGTTGATATTTAGAAGAGTTTTTCCAACATTTTCTTCTTGCATTCTTATGATTTCATGCCTTACATTTAAGTGTTTTATGCATCTAGAATTAATTTTTTTGAGTGGTGAGAGATATGGATCCTATTTCATTCTTCTGCATGTGCTACCCAATTTTCCCCAGCACCATTTAGTGAATAGGGCCTCTTTCCCCCAGTGTATATTGTTGTCTGCTATATCAAAGATCAGTTGGCTGTATGTGGATAGTTTTATATCTGTGTTCCCTATTCTGTTCCATTGGTCTATATCTCTATTTTTATGCCAATGCCATGCTGTTTTGGTTACTACAGCCTTGTAGTATAGTTTGAAGTCTGGTAATGTGATGCCTCCAGATTTGTTCTTTTTGATTAAGGTTGCTTTGACTATTTGGGCTCTTTTCTGGGTCCAAATGAAGTATAGAATTATTTTTTCTAGATCTGTGAAATATGACATTGGTATTTTGATGGCTATTGCACTGAATCTGTAAATCACTTTGGGTAGTATGGACATTTTAACAATGTTGATTCTACCAATCCATGAGCATGATTTGTTTTTCCATTTGCTTGTGTCATCTGCAATTTCTATCCTCAGTGTTTCGTAGTTCTCTTTGTAGAGATCTTTCACCTCCTTGGTTAAGTATATTCCTGAGTATTTTATTTTCTTTGTAGTTATTGTGAACGGTATTGAGTCTTTGATTTGACACTCAGCTTGACTGTTATTGGTGTGTAGGAATGCTACTGATTGGTGTATGCTGATTTTGTAAACTGAAGCTTTGCTGAATTTATTTACCAATTCTAGGAGTCTCCTGGTGGAGTCTTTGGGCTTTTCTAGATATAAGATCATATCATCAGCAGAAAGTGACAGTTTGACCTCCTCTCTCCTGATTTGGATACCCTTTATCTCTTTCTCTTGCCTGATTGCTCTGGTTAGGACTTCCAGCACTATATTGAAAAGAAGTGGTGACAGTGGGCACGCTTGCCTTGTTCCAGTTCTTAGTGGGAATGCTTTCAACTTTTCCCCATTCAGTATGATATTGGCTGTGGGTCTGTCATGCATGGCTTTTATAATTTTGAGATGCTCCTTCTATGCCTAGTTTGTTGAGAGTTTTTATCTTGAGTGGGTGCTGAGTTTTGTCAAATGCTTTTTGTGCATCCATTGAGATGATCATATGGTCTTCGTTTTTGCTTCTGTTTACGTGGTAAATCACATTTATTAATTTCTGTATGTTGAACCATCCTTGCATCCCTGGAATGAACCCCACTTGGTCATGGTGGATTATTATTTTGACATGCTGCTGAATTTGGTTTGCGAGTGTTTTATTGAGGATTTTTCCATCTATATTCACAAGGGATATTGGTCTGTAGTTTTCTTTTTTTTGTTGCTGTGTCCTTTCCTGGCTTTGGTATCAAGGTGACACTGACATCATAGAATGAATTGGTAGGGATTTTCTCCTTCTCAATGTTATGGAATAATTTCTTCAGTATGGGTACCAGCCCTTCTTTGCAGGTCTGATAAGATTCATTTGTGAATCCATCTGGTCTGGGGCTTTCTTTTGCTGAATCCCATATATTTTGATATGACCCAATAATCATTCAGTGGCAGGTTGTTTAGTTTCCATGACTTTGTGTAGAATTGAGTGTTTCTCTTGGAGTTGATTTCTAGTTTTATTCCACTGTGGTCTAGGAAGATACATGATATGATTTCTATTTATTTGAATTTGCTGAGACACATTTTGTGGCCTAAGATATGACAATCTTGGACAATATTCCATGCAAATGCAAAGTATTCCATACTGATGCAAAGAACATATATTCAGTAGTTTTGGGGTAAAATGTTCTATAAATGTCTATTAGGCCCATTTATTCTAGAGTCCCATTTACGTACAATGTTTCTTTATTTTCTGCTTGGATGATCTGTCCAGTTCTGTCAGCGGGGTGTCGAAGTCCCTGGCAATTACAATGCTGCTGTTTATCTCTTTGCTTAGATCTAATATTTTGTAGTTTTCATTGTATGAGTTTTTTACTACCTTGTATAATTTCTAAGAATTTTATTCTTTTTGGAGCTACTAGAAATGGAATTTTCTTAGTTTTTTTTTTTTTACTTTTGTGTATATTCTTAAGCTCTTTTGCCTGTGATTACCATGGTAATTACATTTGACATCCTAAAGTTATAGCACACTATACCAGCTTAACTTCAACAAATTCTTTTCCTTTAACAGCTCTGTCCCCACCCCCTTCAGTTGTTATCACAAAATTACATTTTTATACATCACGTACCCAAAAACATACACTAATAATGCTTTTAAAGAAAATACGGTGTTACAAACCAAAGTTACAATAACACTAGCTTTTAGATTAATAATTGTTTTTAAAATATATTAGTCCCTCAAATCATATAGAAAACAAAAAGTGAAATTAGCATCAATTGTTACAATACTACCTTTTATAATTGCCCATGTATTTACCTCTACTGAGATCTTTATTTCTTCATACAGCTTTTCGAGTTACTGTCTGTTCTTTCACTTTAACCAGTAGGACTTCCTTCAGCATTTCTTACAGAGCAAGTCTATTGGTAATAAACTCCCTCAGCTTTTGTTTTTCTGAGAATTTTATAATTTCTCCTGCCCTCTTGAAGGACAGTTTTGCCAAATATAGTGTTATTGGTTTAAAGTTTTGGGCCCCGCTCCCCGCTTTTAGCCCTTTAATTATAGCAGTTCACTGCTTCTGGTCTCCAAAGTTTCTGATGAGAAATCTGCAGGTAATCTGATTGAGAATCCCTTGTATATGATGAGTTACTTCCCTCTTGCTGCTTTCAAGATTCTGTCTTTGGCTTTTGATACATTGATTATAATATATTCTCAGTGGTGACTCTAAGAATTCATCCTATTTGGAATCTGTTAAGTTTCCAGATGTTGGGGATGTTGATATTCATATGTTTCATAAAATTTGGGGGTGGGGGTTGGCCATTACCTCTTCAAATAATCTCTCTGCTTTTTCTCTGTTCTCCTCCTAGGATTCCCACACTCCCACAATACATATATTGGTGTACTTGATGGTTTTCTACAGGTACCTTAGGCCCTATTCATTATTTCTTCCATCTTTTTGCCTCCTGCTTCTCAGATGTGATATTTCTATTGTCCTATATTCCATTTCACTGATTCTTTCCTCTTCCTGTTCAAATGTGCCTTTGAATCTCTCTAATGAATTTTTCTTTTCTATTATTGTACTTTTCAGCTCCAAAATTTTTTCTTTTTATATTATTTGTTTATTGTAATTTCCATTTTCTCCATTTAACTTTTTCTTGACTTTCTCTGTTTTCTTTTAGTTCTGTATCTGTAAGGCAGTGGTTTTAGTCTGTATCTAGTGGATCTGCCATCATTTCTTTTATAGGTACCACTTCTACTATTTTTTTTCTCCTTTGAATGGACTCCACTTTCCAGTTTCTTTATATGCCTTGTGTGGTTTTTTGTTTGTTTGTTTGTTGTTGTTGTTCTTGTTTTGAAAACTGGGCATTTGCATCTAATAATGTGATAACTCTGAATGCCAGATTCCTCCCTTTCCCAACTTTTGATGTTGCTTTTTTTTTTTTAATTGTTGTAGGCTGCCTCTGTGCTGACGGTCAGCATAAGGTGTAAGCTTAACATCTTCTCAGGTGTTCCCTGAGCCTGTGTCCTCTCCTGGGCTTGCACAATGGCTTTTCTTCCTATACGCGGTTGCTTTTAAATGTATGAGCCTTCAGTGTCTGGCTCCCAAAAGGAGAAAAATAAAAAGGAAGAAAAAGAAAAAAAGGTGCCAGCCCTTTACATTCTCTAGGAGTCACTTCAGCCTGAGGGGAAGGGTTGGCAAGAATGCAGGGAGGCTCAACAACAATGGCCAGTGCCTACTTGTTTGCACCTCTGTGATCAGAAGTGATCAGAGCAAAGATCCCCAGCATTTGGGAGACAAGACCCTTCATGCCCACCCTGGCTCCCACAAGCTGTGTGCAGGCTGCTCCAGGAAGCCGTGAGCAGCTGTATGCCACAGGGCTGGAGGTTGAGAATGAGTGGCTGCTACTGTGCTAAGGGCTAAATTTTGGCTACTAATTTTTGTTATTCACCAAAATTAACTGCAAATCACTATTCAACCCTTCCCTGGAAGTTGTAAGGTTTCAGTGGACTCCAGAGTTTCAAAAAAATTACATCAAACAGAGTCTGCCAGTGCAATTGTTGCCTAGGTGAGTAGACAGGTTTCTGGTGCTTCCTACTCTGTCATCATCTCAGAATCCCCTCTTAAGACTGATATTTTAACTGTATGTCTTATAATTGAGAAAGCCAAGGAAATATTGAGCAGAGACATGGAAGATATTTTTAAAAACGAAACACCCAAGTCAGACTTTTAGAAATGAAAACTATGTCTGAGATGAAAAAATTACAGTAGAAATAACGTAAAAGCTGATTATAAATGGCAGAAGAAAAGCTTAGTGAACTTGAAGACAGTAATAGAAACTACGTTAAATGAAACAGAAAAAAAAAAGCGAACTTAATAAAAAAATTAACAGAACATCAGTGAACCTGGGAAGACTTCAACTGGTCTAATATACATGAAACAGAAGCCTTCAAGGAGAGGAGTCAAGAGGAACAGGAAAGATATTAAAGCAATAATGGCTTAAATTTTCCCAAATTTAATAGAAACTATAATTTCATAGTTTCAAGAAGCTCAATGAACACCAAGAACAAAAAAAAAAAAAAAAAAAAAGCAAGAAGAAAACTATACAAAGGTACATGAAAATCAAATGGCTGTAAACCAGCGAATAGCTCTTCACTCTGGCACCAACAGTTGATTCCAGTAGCAGATGATTCGTTTCCAGTTTTTACTCCTACATTTTCAGAACCAACATCCTTGAACCCCCTCAGAGGTACCAGCATCAACTGGCCAGGATCCCCTCCTCAAGGGGCTCTGCCCCACCTCTACAGGGAGGCTGTCTGTCCTCTGTGACCCTGAGGCACCAGCACCAACAGCAGACAGTGCTTCCTCTTCATGGGTCCAACTCCAAGCTGTCTAGGGCCTTCCTTCCAGGCTTCTAAGTGCTGATAAACCCAACTCCTTCCCTTTGCTCTCTAACTCTAGGGGTGGGAGCTGCTTTCTATTATTACCACCACTGTGATGCCTCAGTGTTCTTTTTGCCTGTTTAGTCAATTCTTTACATTAAAATTCTACATTAAATACGGTTTAACAGAAAAGGATGATTGCATCTTGTTAGGTAAAATCATAAACTTTTAAAAATTACTGTTGTATGGAATTTCAAATACATACAGAAGAGCAAGAGTAGAGGCTAAGTAGCTAGAGGTTGGAATGGGTTACATGTTATTCACTCAGTTTCAAGTATACACCTTTATTCTCATCTTTGTGATTTGGGGCTTTGCCTGGTGGGTGCCGATACACTCTGCCCAAAGCATGTGCTACAGGGAGACAGAAGGCTAGAGAGGCAACAGGGGACTTCTCCCTCCTGGTTTACTTCCTGTTCCTACCAACATCATCGTAATAATGATTCTTCACTCTCCAAATAGCAAATGATCCCCAATAGTAGTAGCTGGTTCAAGTTACTGCTTGCTTTTCCCCATGCTCCCAGAGGCAGCCTCACTGCGCCCTCCTAGGGATTCAAGCACCAGCTGTCTGGCAGGCTCTCCTCCAAGGTCCAAGGCCCGGCTCCATGGATTTTCTGAACTACTTTTTCAATTCCTGAATTCTTTTCAGAATTCCTGAGGCAACAGCCCCAGTTAGGCTGGGCCCCCTTCTCAGAGATTTGTTTGCCAGTCTTGTGTGGGGTCTTTTCCTCCAAACTGTCAGGTACCAGTGACGAAACCCCTCAAATGTCTGGATCCACACTCTGTAGTGCCTCCCTCTCAAGCTTCTAAATTCCATGAATCTTTTGCCTTTGTCCCCATAGCCCTAAGTGAGGTAATTGCTTCCCACAATTACTACCTTTGTGGTATTTTCCTTTGGTGTTTTATAGCATAAAGATATAAATTACACAAATTCTTTTAATATCAGATATGCTACTTTACACATAGGTTATCTTAACTTTTAAATCTTATTTTCTTTTGTCTTATGCCTATATTTTCAGAGATCTTCAATAAAGTCTAAGTTATAAATATCTGTCAGTGCTTCTGAAATGTGAAAGATCTAATCTAATTCTTTATCATTCTGACATTTGTGCCACTTTATCTGAGGGGCAGTATTATAGAGAGACAGAGATGGAAGATGAGAGACTCCTAGATCCTTTACAAGCTGGCAAAAATTAGCCACTAAGAAGGTAAATGTCCTCATTTACAAAAATACAATTCATAGAGTTATTGTAGATATCCATAAAGTATTTATGTGGAAGCATTTAGCAATTGTAAGTACAGTATAAATAAATTTTCTCTGCTGTTACCAACTGTGACTACATAGTAGATGGAAAAGATGATGAGATAAGAGAGGTGGAAAGAAGAGAAATTACTGAAGAAAGTACTCTAGAGTGGTTTCTGCCTACTCACAAACAGAATGATACATAGTTTTTCAAAAAAAAAAGTGGGCCTCTATTTTTTCCCATTCCATTCAACTCTAATCCCCAGTCTACGTAGCAAAGATCCTTTTTGCCAATGAGACAGAAGCCGTTTGTTAACATACAGCAAATACTGTTTATTGCGGACTTTCCAGCTGACGCATGTGAAAAAGGCACTATGAAAAGTAATGAATCTAGATAATCTCTCTAAATGGATTTATGTTAAAATATACAACATTCTTACATAACATCTGTTTTATATATGTGAAATAATATAACATTTAATGACAAAAATTGTGTTTCCAAAAATAACATTTGTTGAAGGTTAGGTATCTTTCTTTTCTCTATCTAGAATCTTTCACGGGATTAAAATATGTGTAAATTAAGCATTTCTTATTACCGGAAAGACTTGACACAGATAAACACATAAAATGGCCCCAATTTCCTTTTAACTACTTATATCAATATGCAGAACTGAGGCCTTCATTAAGCAAAATACTGTAATGCACACCAATGCAGGCTACTTCCTCTGATAGATTTTGAGCATACATGACCTCTTTCCCACTTGTGCTTTCCCATATACAAGAACACGGCATACATCATAAGCAGAATATAAACTAAATCAAAATGCAAGCTATACAAGGAATTGCGATCAACAGAGCCATACAAATAAAATGTCTTGGGAATGCTCCATAGGTTGGTATCTGCACGTACAAGGCCTGGCTATGCTTTATAGTTCATTCAAATGTTTCAATTTTTAACTATTGGCATTAAGAACTTTAAATAAATCTAAATGTTATATCATTGAATATGTCAGAGAAGAAACTTAAATAAGCAGAGGCTAGCCTAAAGTGAGCTACACTCTGAATGACAGATACAATATTCACAGGCAAAACTGAAACTGTTTAGATTTTGAATCACGGATAATATCTTTGCTTTGTTGCAGTGAATAAATCCACCACTGTCAAAAAATTCCTCTGTATACACTGAGATGGGGATGAAATAATTAATCTAATAAAGGACACCTCACCTTGGTAAAGCAAGAAAAATATTTCTCAAGGTCAAAAAGTTCAGTTTAAAAATTTTCAGTTTTAATAAAAATCATGCTTCCAGGAATGAGTCCTCTGCTTACTCAGGTTTGTGTTGGTTTTTTATGGTGATAAATTATCCCAAGAAAAATGAATCTGACATTCCCTTCAAGGCTTCTTAAAACAAAGCATGTTGGAATAATGCCAAGAATAATGGAGTTTAAAAACAAACAAACAAATTAATGACTGCTTCCTTCATCAAAAGATTCCACTCCTGAATCACTAGCAGCAGCACTGATTTTTTCCTGTCGTCTTCGCATGATTTCTTGCAATTCGGAGCTGCCATTGCTATCCTGAAAAATAAATGTGGTTCAGACAAGATGGTTACTAATTTGCATAGGCTGCAGGTCATGTACTGAAATGGGTCAGGATAAAGGTCCGTTGTGGTTTTCTTCTAGTATCTCTTTGGGAAACCTAAAGGCTGTCCCTCATATAAGCGAAGCTTCTGGACTTCACTAACATATCACCATTAATAATTTTTTATTTTATAAAGTATCTTAAGGCAATTCACTCACCATACCTTTCATATGAACATGATAAACATAAATCAATAATGCATATGGAATACTCTAGATTTCCTGGGACAAAGAGGATGTGTATGTAATAGGCAAAAAAACATAGTAAATTATCAAAGGAATCTTTCTGGGTCAAGTAAGATACTGATTTGCCTTCAGGAGATTTAACTCAGGCCAAAGAGTAGGTTCAGAATTCATCCAGTTTCCCTCCATGTACTTTGACCATCTGGATCATGCCGGCTTTTCTCCTTAGCCCTATTACAATCCCTGTATACTCTCCCCTTGTTACGCTCTCATCCATAGATGTCTCTGGCTACAGAAGTGAGTAATCTAAAAGATGAACTAGATCCAAGAGAACGGTGAGGTGGCAAGGCGACCGAGGAACATGAAGAACCTCAGGTAGTAGCCTCTGCCTCAGTTCACATCCAAGGAACAGGCAGCAAGAGACCAGCATGAAGTGGGCAGTGAGGGCAAACAACAATGATAGGAAGTTCTGGAATGAAGGAATTCATAAATTTTAGGAATATGGAATTTTCTAACATACCTTTAAGAAGTCATTTATATATGCTCAACAAAATTAGAATGTATAATGGTATCAAAACTGCTTGAGAAAAGATACAATCCTTATTTATAGTTAACATATACGAAGTTATCACTTTAAACCTTAATATAGAACCCCCAAGATTAATGTTGTAGGAAAACCTTCTAAGGAAAATATAATTTCTCTTGACTGAGAATGGCTAACAGGGTTATAAGAATGAAGATAGTTTACCCTGAGTTATTGAACTGTTGAATTTATATAATGCCTGCTAGAGATAATTATGTACCAATTTCATGCCAAAGTCTATATCCTTTCATTTGAGTATAAGTATAATTTTCACGAAACTGTTAAGAGCTGTGAGATCTAACAGTGGGAAACTACTACCCTTACATAGCTCATTTTAAGTAGAGTAGGATATTGGAAGCTTAAGTACATCTAATCTAGAAAGCATTTATTGCTTTCATTCAGACAACTATGACTAAGTAATTATTCCTCAGGGCTCTCTATTTGCAATGACACCCCTGATATATATATTATACTTAATATATTTCCCCCTGATTATTTACATGTATAACCAGGCCTAAGACGCACAACCTGGGTTTTACAACCTTATAAGCTGTAACCTATTAGAATCTCCAAACCAAGTATTAAGGACAGGCAAAAGAGTTCTGGCCTCTTAAGGCATTTACTCAATCAGAAGTGAATTTCCATTATTGTGTTAAAATTAAAATTCCTATAGAAGTAGTTAATGCATATAAAATGAGAACATTATGTTTTTTGTTAAGTGTCAAAAAGTATATGCTGGCCAGGCGCGGTGGCTCACGCCTGTAATCCTAACACTCTGGGAAGCCGAGGTGGGTGGATCATTTGAGCTCAGGAGTTCGAGACCAGCCTGAGCAAGAGCAAGACCCCATCTCTACTAAAAAAATAGAAAGAAATTGCTGGACAACTAAAAATATGTAGAAAAAATTAGCTGGGCATGGTGGCACATGCCTGTAGTCCCAGCTACTCGGGAGGCTGAGGCAGGAGGATCGCTTGAGTCCAGGAGTCTGAGGTTGCTGTGAGCGAGGCTGACACCATGGCACTCTAGCCTGGGCAACAGAGTGAGACTCTGTCTCAAAAAAAAAGAAAAAAGGCTTTATTTCATATGAGCATTTATAACAAAGTAATCTCCTTACAAATGGTCACTGATGGTCTTCAGTAACAGATTTATAAAAGCTGAGTCAAATTTAATTCAGCTCTGTAAGAAAGGGAAATTTCCCAATAGGGACATAAATGGTTGTTTCCAAAGCTTAGATCTACAGTCCATACTCTTGGAAAATGCAGAAAAAAACCGCCACGTTACACTGACAAGTCGTACCTCCAACGCAGCTTTTTGTACAGTGATTTGGCTAAAGACTCTGGCCCCTTCAGGACAAACTGTCCTCAGTTCATCTTTATTAAGAGAGAAAAGTTGTGCACCGTTTAATACTCCAAGACTATTGACAGTCCTGAAAAAAGAAAAAAGAACAAGGCATTAAAATATTGCCTAGAAAAAAACAAAAGAGAAAATTTTCTGTTCTTGCTAGAAACCTCACTAAGCGCTCCATATGCTGGAACTCTTATTTAATGGCGCTACAGTGCTTAGGGCAATGACAAGGTTCTATCATGATGATAGCCCTGAGGCTATACAAAATGATTGATTATAAAGTATCAAAAAGGAACCAATTGGGTTTAGGATCATTATTTAATACCAACTCCTTGAATTTTGGTGTTTCATAGAAGGAACAGATAACTTTCTAGTAATCTGGGAACTGATTAACTCATATACTTCATTTTTCAATTGTTGATAGGTAAGTTTATAATATCTCAAAGTCCCTTGAATATATATTATTCAAATAATCCATTGTGCCCAATACACATAAAATGTTTATAGACTTTTAGATAATAGAACTTTTACCATTTATTAAAGAAAAGGTTTATTAAGATTATGTTTGATGATAGGTAAAGTTATCTATTTTTTATTGATATTTGTCTGAGATGCTACATCCTACAGCAGGAGGAAAGCTTATGCTGTATGTCCCACATGGTCTGGGGAGTCTGGCTAAGACCACGGCCCTACCCTGTGTAACCTGATGAGGCAGAAAGCAAGCTACCAGGCCTCGAAGCTGCTGACAGTTTGCTTAAAGCACCAATGATGCACAAATACTACCAACTAGAAAATGGGGTGGCATCAAATGATGGTTATTTCTGCTTCTTTTAATTCTTTTTTAGCTATGAATAGCTAGTCATTTCCTGAGTATGGAACAAAGTATGTAGTCTGTCCTCTTACATTTTTTAAGAGTCATTTGTGACATCTAAGTAACCAAATTGAAAACAATCTTTTACACAAAGAATTGCAAAGTACTCAGAAAGAGACTTACACAGGGTTGAATCCCTTTGACTGTAACCATGTCTTCACATCCTCTGGTGTGGAGTCGTAAGTGATGTTGATAACTGGCACATTCTGCCGTGGCACATGGAATTTCTTCTGAGCGGCACTGCGACCAATGGTCAGTCTGTGCATGAGTTCATCCTGCACTTCCTCCATCTGAGATTTCCTTCCTAGACACCAAGAGAGAGTAGGTTATTTTTGAAAATCCCTAACATTACATCACTCTCTTTAGAACCCCAATCCCAATAATCCTTTGACCCATGTAGGATTTACAATCCAGTGTTCCTACCATCTTTCCTCACTTCTATTCTCACCCAGGTAGATTACATGATCAATTATTAAAATAATTCCCTGCTAGACCCATTTGTTCTAAAGCTCTGTTTAAGCCCATTGTTTCTTTGCTTATTTTCTGCTTGGAGGATCTGTCCAGTTCAGCCAGTGGGGTGTTGAAATCCTCAGCTATTATGGCATTACTGTTTATTATGTTACTTAGATCAAACAGGGCTTGCTTTATGTATCTGGGCACTCCTGTGTTGGGTGCATAAATATTAAGAATTGTTAAGTCTTCTTGTTGGATTTTTCCTTCCACACTATATAGTGACCATCTTTGTCTTTCTTTACTTTTGCTGTTTTAAAGTTTGTTATCTGATATAACTATCCCAGCTTTCTTTTGGTTTCCAATTGCCCGGAAGTTTGTTTCCCAACCCTTCACCTTGAGTCTGAAAGCATCTTTGGGGATAAGATGTATTTCCTGGAGACAGCAGATACGTGGCTTGTGACCTTTCAGGCAGTCTATGTCTCTTCAGCGGACAATTCAAGCCATTTACATTTATTGAGAGAATTGATATTTGGGGTAGATTTCTGTTCACACTGTTGGATAAATTCTTATTGTTTTGTTTTATCTCTCAAGTAACAGCGGAATCAGGGTTCTGGACTTTAACTCTTCAGTGATTTTACATTGGTGGGTGTCTGTTGTGCTGCTCAGTGTATAATGGAGGTCTGAGTACTTTCTGCAGGGCAGGTCTGGTCTTCATAAATTCCTTCAGTGATTGCTTGTCTGGGAAAGTCTTTATTTCTCCCTCATATAAGCAGCTTAGTTTTGCTGGATAAAGAATTCTAGGTTGGCCATTATTCTGTTTTAGAAGATTGAAGATGGGTTTCCAGTTCCTTCTGGCTTGTAAGGCTTCAGTTGAGAAATCTGCAGTTGGTCTGATAGGTTTTCTTTTATAGGTTTATCTGCTGTTTTCATCTTACTGATTGAAGGATTGCCTCTTTCTTGTTTACTTTTGCCAGCCTAATAACTATGTGACATGGTGACTGCCTTTTCACATTGAATCTCCTGGGAGTTCTGTGTGCTTCTTATACCTGGATATCTAGATTTCTGGCCAGGCAAGTTTTCCTCCATTATTCCAAGAAATAGACTTTCCAGCCCTTGTGTATTTTCTTCTTCTCTCTCAGGGATGCCTATAATTCTTGTGTTTGGTTTCTTTACATAATCCCACATTTCTTGTATGTTTTGTTCATGTCTCTTGCTTGTGTGTTCTTTTTTCTCATCTGATTTCTTTAGCACATAGGCATTATCTTCAACCTCTGAGATTCTTTCCTCTCTGTGATCTAACCCATTCTTAAGGCTTTCCACTATGTTTTGCAGTTCATTGAATGCCTCCTCTTTCCAGTATTTCCGTTTGGTTCTTTGGTAATACTTCAATTTCTTTAGAGAATTTTTCCTGTATTGTTCTTGTGGCTTCTTTGTGTTGGGTTTCTATTTTTTCTTCAATTCCATTGAGTTTCCTAACAATCCATATTCAAAATTCTTCCTCTGTCATTTTAATCATTTTGTTGGTGTCCATTGTTGAGGATCTAATGATTTCTTCTGGGGATGAATTTCACTCTGATCTTTCATGTTTCTTGTTTTCTTTTGCTGATTCTTTCTCATCGGGCTTCTTGGTTGAGAACTGGGGCTGCTAGAACTGGTTTATGGCCCTATCTCCAAGTTCCCAAGGGTCATTCCTTGACAGTGTTGGGGAGAGGTGCACTGATCCTATATTGACTTAGGGGTATTTTAGCAAGTTGGGTTACGTCTGACCTGTTGTCTTCACCTCTTGCCAATGGAGACTAGTGAGTTTGGTCCCCCAGCTTAAGCTTCAAGGTGGTGGATTTTACCTGTGGGTATGACTCCACTGCTCTCTAATAGCTTGAGATGGAAGGCATTGTATTAAGCTATGGGGTTACACTCTCTGTTGTTGATTGTAGTTTGTATGGAAGAGCCAGTTATTGAGGGAATCTGATGTCTCTGTGGTAGGCTCTGGTCCCCTGGAAGGGTTATACAAATGCCCCGATCTGTGGGAGGCGCCTTACCACCCCTGAGGGTTGCTTGGACCCCGTTCCCCCTTAAGGTGGGGGATAGATCGTAGCTGGTGTGTGCAAGCCTGGGTGTGAGTGCTTCTGTGGTTGCTTGACCTGCCGCTAGGGGAAGATGCTAATATGTTCACCACACTTGGAGGGCTGCTCCTTTTGGGAGCGGTCAATTGGTGCAATTGCTGAGGTCTCTGGCTAGGTTTTTCCTTCCCTGTCTACAAACCCCAATGCTGGAGGCTGCCAGGATCCTGGAGAGCAAGCCCTGGAGTGATGTTATTAGATGGCCTAAGCTGGTCCAGCCGGCCAAATCAACAGGCTGCCGACTATTTCTTCAGCTCCAAGGTCTTGCAGAGTCACACCTCCCACGCAGAGAAAGCAGCTTTTCTCCTTCCACCCCACCTTCAAGGGTGAGGTCCACCACACCCCAAATGAAAGTCCGTGGGCTGGGGGCAGGGTGGTGCCTGAAACTGCAGTGCGCAGCAGCGTCTCTGGGCCGGGGACCCCAAAGATAGCGGCCACCCGCCCAAGGAGAACTAGTGTTGGGGGTGAGCACTCAAGAGTCAGCTTAAGCCGGTTTGGCAAACCAAATCAACAGGCCACCAGCTATTTTTCAGCACCAAAGTCAGGCACATTTACGCCAGCCGCACAGAGAAAAGAGGCTTTTCTCACTTGTTCCCATCCCCAAGTGCGGAGTCCGCCGTGCCCAGTATCAAGTCCCTGGGTGGGGGTGGAGTGGTGCCTGAAACTGCCACCGCTGCAGCATCTCCAGGCTGGGGACTCCAAAGATGGTGGCCACCGCCCCTGGGGAGCTAAGTGTTGGGGCAACCACTCAGGAGTGTGCAGAAGCCTGTCCCGCAGGCTGAATCAACAGGCTGCCAGCTGTTACTTCAGCATCACAGTCCTGCGGTCTCACATCTGCCTAGAAGAGGGTCCTGCTCGTTTTGCCCCGCCTGTGCTCACTAAATTGCCAGTGGTTTCCAGGGGCAGAGCCCGCTTTTCCACGTTCCCCTCCTGTGCTCCGGTCCCGCTAACCAGAGGCAATTAACCACTCGGACCAGTCCCTCGCCTGTCCAGCGTGGTCCCGGCACAGAGCACCGGCGAGTTCGGAACGTTTCCCCCATTGTCTGCTCTCCACACAGCCTGGCTTCCCGCGCCACGGCTCTGCACCGACTTCAGCAGTGTCCTGTCTGAGCGGGCGTGGCGGTCTGTGTGGGGGCCGGCGTCCCCCTCGTGGGTGGGATCGCACTGCACTGGCCGGCGGGCGGCTGCCCCTCCCGCACTGCTCCCTGTTACCTATTGTATTTCTCGCACTCTCCAGTCTTTGTGCACGTATCTGCCTTTCACCATTTTTCCTGTGCTGCTCGTCCCCCACTGCTTTTCTGCGGATTCACAACGCTGTTGTGCGGGAGGAGGGAATGATGCACTCATGCGTAGCCTGCCGGGTTCTTCACCTCCTTCTCTGGGAGCAGTGAGCCGGGAGGCCACCACTAATCCACCATGTTTTCCCTTCCATTAGTTAACTTATTAAAATCACTACATCATACTGCCATATAGCCTATGAATACATATCAAAGGGATGAGAAAAGTATCACCACACCAAAATATTTATTTTCTCATCCACTGACTTAGCTACCACATCAATCATCGCCAGTTCAAAACATAGTCTTCCTCCAGGGAGTACAAAAAAAATCTCCTTCTGATCTTTTAATATACTCCTTTTTTGGGGGGTGAGTGGGGACAGGGTCTCACTCTGTGGCCCAGGCTGGAGTACAGGGGCACTCTGAAGCTCAGTGCAGCTGTGAACTCCTGGTCTCAAGTGATCCTCCCACCTCAGCCTCCTGAAAAGCTGGGACTACAGGCACACGCCACTGCACCCAGCTAATTAAAATTTTTTTTTTTTTTTTTTTTTTTTTATAGAGGTAAGATTTTGTTATGCTGCCCAGGTTAGTCTTGAACTCCTGGGCTCAAGTGATTCTCCCACCTTGGCCTTCCAAAGTGCTGGGATTACAGGTGTGAGCCACTGTGCCTGGCTTTTGGTTTCCATTTTCAATGTTCTAGCACACAACAACAAACCAGACTAACTTTACACCTCTTTCTAAAATAACACTTCTGATTACAAAAGATTAAACTGGAATAAAAGGACTAGCATTTCAAAGGAAATAGAAGAAACACAAAGCAACTCAAGTGTTGGTATCCCACAAATGATAAGAGGAGAACCTTTTGGGATCTTGCAATAAATCAATTTGAATAGGTTATGTGACACATGGTTCCAAGCAGCTATTTTGAATAGGTAACACACAGTTACACTTCAGCAAAAAGGGGCTCACTCTTACCACTTGCTACATTTTTTAAACAGGCATGTTGGGGCTTTTTTCCTTGTTCATGGCTATTTGATAACCTTTATGAGTATTCACTCTCTAGTTCCTTTCATTTTATTTTTACCAGAAGTTTAGGCAGCAAGCAGAAAATGTAGGTGGTCTGAATAGGCCTATTTTTAGAGAAATCTGGCTATCAATAAATACACACTTAAACATGTCTATCTGGTTCAAAAAGACTGTTGAGAAGCCAGAACATTGATTCAGAAAAAAATTGTTCTACAAAATGCTATCAAGAAATATTTGTTTTATAAAAAGAAATGTATTTATTTAATGTCAAACCACACTTTTGAGATATCTTAAAAAGGAACTTTACATAAGTAATTACAAGATTTTATTATTCTAAGGAAATAAGTACATGTGTTAATTTGGGGAGAGATGTTTATATTTTATATTCCAATGTCACCCATCTACTTAATGAAAAACAGATTTGAAAATGGTGAGTCACAATTATCAGGAGAATTCTCTATCTTTAAAAGTGTTCAAACTATGCCTCTTTCCCATTAGGTTATTCTTGGTTTCTTAGTGTGGACAAAGAACAAACTGTTCCAACCCACACACTGTTCCAAATGGGGACTGGATGCCTATGAACTCTGATCCTAGGCCTGGAAAAAGAGTATCACAGTGTCAAAGATTACTGTGCTGACGTATCAAAGGAGAGAAATGTTATAAACTTGTGGTAAGAATAAAGAAAGGAACAGTCATTTTTAAGAAAGAATTAATCTGTCCTTAGGGAAATCAATAAAAATATTTATAGAATGTTCTCATCTTAAAACTATGTCTTTAGTGTCTTTGAAAAAAAATAAAAGTATCTTTTAAAAAAACTCCACACATATTTTAAAAATTTAGTAGCATATTATATTATAGTTATACACATTTACATGCTCATACACACATGGTTATTTCTGCTGCACAGAAAGTGTCAACCACTTTTCCCAAACTTCATTTTTCCTTTAGTTTTCTGGTAAGGTCAAGATATAGATAAAGTAATTTAACTAGGCTATACCTTGGAGAGAAAGCAATGTGTAAAAGTAGGCTTGTGCTTATGGCATTTAACCAGAATTTCTAGAATAGTTAAATAGTAATAGTTTTAATGTCTTCATTTTTAAAATTTTTTAACTTATCAAGAATGACCACAACTGAATAGATGTTATGTATGACTTACTGAGATGACAAAAAAACAGTGGGGTGAAAATGTGAGTGTGAAAGATTCAATAATTTTTGAACATGAATCTCAAACATCCAATCTCAGCTATAAAGTTAATATTTTAATACATGTATCTGGATGTCAGAGATAAGATTTGGTATGCAGACTAATTTTGGAATTATTCCTTTTCCAACAAGATACATAGCATTGAAAGAAATGGAAACAGATTGATCGTTTACAGTAAAGGTATGTTTATATGGAGAAAAGAATGCAGAACCCAGGAGAGGCCAACAGTGAGGGACTGATAGATGGCCGTCTCTCTTTCTCACACATCATTTATATACTTATATAGAGAAAATATGAAATATCTTCCTGGCTCTAGTTTTCCAAGAGTTTTTATATATCAAGTATAGGTAAAGCAAAGTAATTTTATAATACTTTAAAAAAATAATTTGGAGATTAAATAGATATGCCATATACTATTAATACAAGGTAAAACAAAATAATTATTTTAGAATTACCTTCAGCTTTCAATATATCTATACTGCTGCTCACCAGTACAAACTAGAATAATCCAAAGTTGGCCATACTGACTTTTCTTTTAGTTTATTTAAACATGATTTCCATAGAAACCATTTTATGAAAAATCAAATTTAAACTTATTAAAACATGAAGTTGAAGTCTAAATCACATGAAATCTGAATTTGGAGGATAAATCTGAGACTGCTATTGGCAGGTGATTATATTAAACTAGTGTGATTGTATATGTACTTGAGAATAGCAAATACATGGAAGAGAGGCAGGGAAGTGATGATGATGATGATAACAGCAGTAAATATTACTGACTGCTTATCATGTGTCATACATTGGTCAAAATCAACAAGGGCTTTTCAAACTTGGCAACACTGACATTCTGGGCCAGATAATTCTGTTGTGGGGGGCTGTCCTGTGCATTTTAACATATCGCTAAACATCCCTGGCCTCTGCCCATTAGATGCCAGTAGCATCCCCCCAGTTATGACAAGCAATGTCTCCAGACAAAAATAAATGTCCCTCCAAAACAAACAAAAAAAACCTAAATGTCCCCAGAGGAAGGAGGAGGGTGCAAAAATCACCCCTGGCTGAAAACCACTGAACTAAATATTTTATATGCATTATCTTATTAAATCCTCACACTTATCTTGGGAATCAGACACTGTTATTTTTTTCCCCACTTTTCAGATATTGAAGTAAAGAGAGGTGGATTGAATTGTTGAAGGTCACGTGGCTGGTTAAGTGCCATTTCACTATACAAATTCCAGTCTATCTGGCTCCACAGTCTGCATTTAACCATCATAATATATTGGAATATAAGTAAAAATACATAGGTTAGAGAGTGGAGAGAATTTCCTGTTCCTCCAAATTACGTAGAAGATGGGAAACTAGGTGAAAATCTTTGCACTCTATGAAGTACCATGCAAGTATAAAGGACTATTATTTATATTTAATAATATTTAATATCAGTAGAACTGATAATAAACAATATTTTATTTAGTAGTGTTTCTAATTCACAGAAGAAACTTTTTTGCCTCCCTGGGAAACTTACGGTCCACTGGAAGTTGTTTGTGTCTCTGGCTATCTCGCACAACACTGCCACCACTGTCACTGGAGCTGCTGTTCTGACGGGTTACATTTGCTGGGACCTTTGACACAGGAACAGGTGCTGGAGCAGAAGGTGGAAGGGGGACGGGAACAGGAGCTGGTGTTGGAGGAGGTGATGGAGCAGAGGGGGTATCAGCTGGTCTTGGACCATACTCCATCCTTTGTTTCTATGAAAAGACAAATAATTAACTTGAAAATTTAAAAAAAACATAAATCTAGGCTAGGAAAACAAATCATACTGCAATAGGATATTGTTGGCTATTTATCTGTAAACCAATAACAAATTTATCTCCAATCCTATGTGGTATAATGATCATTAAAAATCATCTTTTAAACATTCTACATATTTGCTCAAAGTCAAAATGTAAGTTAAGGAGTCACAAGGATAAACCAAAAGCAAACAGTAGTACTGTAGTAATAAATGTCAAGATAACTAAATTTGGACTTCGAATCACACAAGACCAGGGTAGGTTAAAAGATTTCTGATTATTTTATAATTTGTACTAATAATAATGTCTAATTTCACTGGAAATCTATAAATGTCAATAGCATAGGCATCACTTACTCCTTATTTAAGTATACTATATATTCAAAGATTTTTAATTCTGTTGTTTCTAGCAAATAATTTTAAGATGTTGATATTAATTTTTTCAAGGCATAATCCTTTTTGCCATCATCTTAATGCACATTTATTAAAATTAGAAATTTTGGTTGTAAAATAGGAATGCTGTGGGATAGATGGTTGTGAGGGTAGTGGTGTGGTCTTTCACTGACTGCAACTCACAAGCATGTACTAGAAAAAAGGTATGTGGAAAATCTATATTAAAAAAGGTAGATGTAATAAAATACTTTTCAATATTTTTTAAATCATGATTGTTAGGCCATTATACAACAGCATTTGTGTATATTTCATATTAAAATACACATAATAGTTAAGACTTATAAATCTAAACAAGATAATTTTAATAGATAAACTGCATTGTAAGAGGCTCCAAATTCTCAAAAGGCACATTTTCTTTGTAGAATTGAAGATGCACAGCAATGACTTGTAATTGAGGTAAAGTTTAGATAATGCATCAACACAATTTTAATTATTCTAAAATTTAGGATTAGCACGTAAAATGCAAAAAACCTTTTGGTAATCTGGTCCTTTGATTAGAACAGTATTTACTTTTAGGTTCTAAATTGGCCCAAATATAAGGTAGCATTGATTTTAAGAGTCCTCCCCAGTTTCCACAGAGATCTAAAACAAAAATGCACACCACGCACACAAACACGTCAGTTTTGATTAAATCATTACTCAAAAAACAACACACCAATCTTCACCACAGTCACCTTCGTGGCAAATGATTAATACCTGTGGAAACCTGAGTGGGAAGGAGTCCTCATTCTTTTCTGCTGCCTCTTTAAAAGCTACCACTCACCAACCAGTGGGGTGGAGAAAGTGGGAAGGGTATTATGAAAGGATGGAGTTAGAACTGAAAGAGGTGTTTATAATGCTGGTAGATATTTGCAGGAGAAAGAGAGCAAGAAGGAGAGAGGCAGGGAAGGAGGAAGGGAAGGAGTAGAAGGATAAGATTCTCCAAGCAAGCCATGTTGTTAGATGGAACAAAAAGAGAGTGCTAATCCCCACATTCAAGGGCTAGAAACTGAATACTAACGTATTCAGTCATACATTAGAGTGTATCATTATTATAATTACATCTCACAAAATAACCTTCCTATATTTGGGCCAATAAAATATTTAAAGCAATCAAAACACAGCAAACATCACCAAAGTGTAATATTCAGCACACACCAAAGTCATCTGATTAATGTACAATGTTCTGTCAAGACTGTCCTTTGCATGTAATTTCATGAGGAACTAATGAATTCTCACATTAGTGCTTCAAAACTGTCAGTTTAAATTATTGCTTTTAACACTTAAACAAAAAAAAAATGTCATGAGTTCTGCATTTCACATGAATCATATTTTCTGCTTTCATAAAAACAAGAACAGCAAGTGTTTTTCTATCCATCAAATAATACTGTGAAAAACTGAATACACTGTGTGTTGTCACAATCAAGCCTGAAGACAAGTTCACCAAATGTTCTGTGCCTCATTTCATTCATCTGTCATTACTACATAATGCAACTTTGTCAGTATGACCTAACAATAATAGGCTTAAAAATATATATATTTGACTAAAGTCAAGAAAACCCATATGAAGATTTTTCATGGCTTATGCCACAAATATTTACTTGCATATTTTCCTCTTTTCTTAGTCCTCTCCTCCTACTTCATGTTTCCAACCTCTGATGTGAAAAAGAGGAAAAAAGACTTTCCTTGAATCATTACAACCTGTTCTGAATGGCAACCAAGACAGCTTTTCCATGGAAACTGGTTTGTAATTCTTGGTGTGGAAGAAACGAAATCAGCATTGACTCCTGAAGTCACTTTTCTGGGTCCCTCCCTAGCCGCTCCACTCCTCTTTACCTGCCACTCAGCTACTGCTTGTCCCTTCATTATTTCTGTCTCTTGGCTATTACTGGTTGAAGCTACAGAATTGATGATTCCAATGTACCTTCAACTTATGGAAAGTCTTGGAAAACAGAACCACACTCTGAACTTTTTTCTCCTAAACCAATGGAACTGAAGCTCCAAATCCAAAAATGAAATTTTGACCGATTCTTCTTGGTTTGCCCAGGACTTTACCAGTAATTAGCAATGACAATCCCACATCCCTGTAAAACCCTCAGTTGAGGGCAAACTGGGATGGTTGGTGAACCTGGTGTGGACCTACTCTGGTACTGTAATTGTCACTTCCTAACTCTTGCCTGTGATTCCACGAATAGAAAGTTCTACTTAAAACAAAATCTCTTTTTGCCTTTCTCTGAAAGACAGAATTACCAGACCTCATAGGAAATTTAGTTTCCTACTGATAATTAAGTTGGAATGAATCACTTTTCTTTAGCAACCAAAGCTGAGTAGAAATTCTCAAGGATGAAAGAATGTTATTGAGAGATAAGCTCCTGGTTCATACAAAATACTGCTTCTGAAGGGAAATTATGCAAGTAAGCCCAACAAAGCCATTAAAATTGAACTGTTCTTAAAAATTTAACCTACCCTGAATTACACATTTTTCTTCTAAATTTAGTTTCTTTGGAACTCTGCAGTGAAAACTAAGCACAGCTGGAACATTTGGAGGGTGTTAAGTCCAGAGACTGAATTTAAAAAATTATATTAAAAAAGAAGTGCCATGAGGGAAAGAATGTGGGTTACCTCTGACAGCTCACCAAGTAATTGCTATTAGGAAAATGGAGCAAATCACATCAGATGAGAAAATTAGCACAAAAGATGGAATTAAAATAATATCAATTATAATTCACAACAAATATCAGGAAGTGTGAGCAAATTAGCTTTTGACAGTAAAATTACCTGCTCACAAATCAACCAGTGAAGGAGCTTGTAAATATACAATTAATTTCCATCACTTTTATCTAGCCATGTAAAACTAATATAGATTACAATACAGTACAAATAGTACAGAGTATTTCAAAAGTAACTGTGTATTAAAGCATTAAATTAAAATATTAAGATATAGCTTCCTTTTATTCTTATATCTTATATAGAATACAATTAGAGGACATTAAATGTAAGACTAATTCTTATTTAATAGCTGATTTTGCAAAAGGAAATACTGCATGCATCATGGTGTGATTTTAGTGAGCTTTAAACTTGTAAGCAATCTAAACAAACAGAACATTCTGTAATTATGTATATGTGTATATTGGATAGGAATTACTTTATATATGTATTAAAAATATATGTATTTGGAGTGGGTATTATTCAAATTATCACAAGAGGTATCTGAGAAAATGTCAATATATGAGGCAGAATAAAAAGTAAACATCCTTGTCTAAAAACCATGTCTCTAATTAATGAGCAGAGTCTTCTGAGATTAATTTTTAAAAAACAAATTTTATGGAACAGAGTATCATAAGGAAATTGACCTGGCTGGAAGAAAATGAAGGCATCTCTAATAAAATAATCACTCTCTGTCTAGCAGTATCTGAATGTCTGGTTTGAGCTTAAAAACGGAGCATTCATAACATGGGCTGAAATTAGTAGGGTTAGTTGCTTAGTAGTCACCTGTAGAAAATATTTCCAGTTTTAATACAGGGCTACTTAAACATCTATATAAAGACTAAGAGAATTTTATCTGTAGCTAGAATTGTACAGATCACACAATTGACCCCCTCTATTTCACAGCCAAATAAGTTGGAGCACAGAAAAATAAAATCTTCTCTTTAAGGTCACACAGCTGGTTAGTGGCAGAACCAGGACCAGAACCCTCATCTACCAATACCTAGATTGGGACTTCTCCCACAGTATCATAATATTTCTTGCTAGGAAATAGAAAAGACAGGAAACTTTTTGCTGAATTCACAAGACTATAAAGACTGGACATTCATAATTATTTGTTATCTTGGTGAAGTAAGAATATCTATAATAATCATAAACACAGACTTAAAAATAAACAAAAGACTTCTTTATTCAGGCATTGGATATATTAGAAATAACAGCAGAGGGGTTGGTTTCTGCTCCTGGCACATAGCATGAGAATCGAAATGGGTAAAAGGGTAATTTTAGTAGATGAACAGTCACAGTGCTAGAGATCTGGGAATCAAGTCAAAAGAAAGATCAGGAAACTTTATGTGGCAAGTAGGTTCCAGGTGGGGAGAAAGCAGCCTAGATGGCCATCTGTTGCCCAGCTAAAACACACAAAGCCCTGGAATGCTCTACAACAAAAGTCTTATGAGAAGACATGTCATTTCTCCATAATCTCTCATAAGCATTTCTTTCTTTTTCCCTGTGGTTTCATTCGATCTCTTATGTTTGGTATCTTTGGAAAATTCTTTGTTACTCTCTCTTTTATTTTTAAAACTTTGCTGAAGCCATGGGGGAAACACATTAGGTGGGAATGGTTGTCTTTAGAGAGCTGTTAAAAATCACATCAAATGTGAGGATATTAAATAGCCTGGCCTCTCAGGGACACCAGGTGGCAATTCAACACCTATTCACTACTGGTGCCAGGTATGAGCATCCCTGTCATGAGAACAGGATCTCTGACAAAAGTGTGTGAACAATAGGCGAGGGCTGCCCTTGGGCCCTTCACCCAGAAACTGCCATTATTAATATACACTTCTTTACAGGACACATAAGGGTACAAAAATAGGAGTCACAACTGTGTCCTTTTAAAAATATATTTGGTGACTTAGAGATGTTGTATGAAAATAGTTTATACCTAATTCCCTTATTTCCACCATTTAGAAAATGTTGTTTTTAAGTAAATCATATAATTTGGGTTATTAGCCTAAATGAGAGAAAAATGAAAGAATCGATGAAATCCAGGGAATGGATACATAAGGTGAAAATCCAATTCCAAGGATTGTGACTGTTCAGATCAGCTTTTATCACAGTATAATGCATGGTAAAGCTCTTTTTACAAAATGTCACTTTAAGCATTCATGTAGTGAAAAACTACATGTTTATACAAAAAGAGATGACATCCTTTTGTAATCGCTATTCCCTAGAACAGCAGAGTGCATCGGAGCATGGACTCTGGATCTAGAGTGCTGGGTCCCAATCCTGGCATCAAGAGCATGTAGATGTGGGCAAGTGATTTCTCCTGTACCTTAGTACCCTATGTAAAATGTGCCTACTTCACAAGGTTGTTGTGGGAATTAAACAAATTAGTATTTGTGAAGTGCTTAAACAATGCCTGGCACAACAAGAGCACTGGCCACTGGCATTCTCCATGTTGGAGTATGTTATCATTGCTATCTATGAATGTGAAGCAAGCTTAAGCAATAAATCATTAGTTGTATTTCTGCAGCACAGTACAGGGATCTAAAACATTTTTGTCAGAGGAAGTTTGTTTACATTTCTTCAGACTTTTGATATCATTGGATGGAAGAGACACATGGAAGGGGAAAAGTGCGTGGGGCTATATCTGAGGAGGAGAGAAGGGTCGCTGCTCTTGATACAGCAAGAACATAGGAAAGCGCGAAGCCATGGCAGATGACTGGGGAACTCGATGCCACACGGCAGGCTTTCACAAAGGATCTGCTCAGAGCTGAGCTTTCTATCGTTCTTTCTATCAAGTGCAAGATACGGGCACTCAACAAATATTTGAGGGATGAAAGAATAAAAAGACGAGTAAGACATAAATTTGTAATCCAGTTGAGTTTTATAAGGTTATGGTATTAGGATCACTGGAATATACATAAATATGGTAGTATCTTTATTGTCATTCTGAAATAAACTGCAGGATTTTTCCTTAGATATTTTAGATAAAGGTATCTGTTGATACTGTTGTAGAGATATAAAAATAACTGGCATACGTTTCCAAGGATGTTTTCTTTTCCGTCTTACTCTATTCTTTTTTTTAAAAAAAATGTTACAAATGCTTTGGAAATAGGAATCCTTTTAGAGTAGGATTTATGGCAGATAGCAGATAGCAAAACAGATTGTCAAGCTTGCTTCTTAAAATTTGTACAAGGTCTTAGTGGTTTTGTTGAGCTCAGCCCAAATTTTTCAGGAGGTGTTAAAAAGCAGATTGTTTTTAATAGTTTTTAAAAGTACAGCCTTCAAACTAAACATCACTCAACACACACACACACACACACACACACACACATACAGAGGGCTTCTTTACCCATTTCTACATACACCACTATATTTATATTTTCATCCAGAAATTTTCAAAAGACAGTTAGATAGTGTTGAAAAGTTTAAAAGGAAATAGCCAAAACAGGCAATCCCCACAAGGACCACAAGCCTCTATTTACATAGAGTAGCAAAATAAACTCATGAAACTTGTGAACACTTAAAAAATTTATTGGTTGTGCCAAAGTTGACAAAAATAAAACATGGGGTTCTGTTTAAGAAAGGGGAAATATATTTATGTTCTCTAAAACTACTCTCCCTACCTATGATATGTATTAATGGTTTTGGTTCAATTTTAGACAGAGCAACCTTTAAACAGAAAAGTCAACTTATGGCTCAAGCCAGGAATCAGAATTTAAGAAAAAGACAAGAAGGAACAGTAAACAGGAAAAGGTAAAAGACATCACAAAAGGCATTACACTCCTTAGGAAATCTCAGGTGGGAGAAAATACTTATAATTTATATTATTTGCCAGTGTAAGTGTCTTGTTTTTATCAAAGTTTGCTTATTTCTAGCAACCACACACAAATAAAAGCAAATTTGGGTAATTATTTTCAACACATAAAATATAAACTCTTGGTTTCTGCTCACATATGGGAATTAGGGATATCCTCTGTGAATAGTACTTTTCATAGATTATCATGAGTTGAATATTAAAAATAGTTGACACAGCTCAAAGAGCATATACTCTAACAGTGTTTTAGTCATATGTTTCAAGCATACACTGTATACCTCTATAGGAAAGAAAATGAAGAACTGGCATCCATAAACTAGACAGAAGCCTATATTATGTTAGGTTAACACCCAAACTCAGAAAAGTAAAAACTAAAGAAAGAAAAAGGTATAAAAATTAAGTTAGAAAATTCACTTCAAAAATCCATGGGAAATGGAGGAGACCATACCTTGAATAACTCAAACTCCTTCTTTGGCATCAACAGCTAATGACAAATGATGAACATAAAATAAGTACATAATACATGTGCATACCAGGCCAGCCACAACATAAGCACAGCAAACAATTTCCATTGCCATCACTTTAAGTTATTGATATATAGAAACTATACACTAATTCTTTATTTTAAATGTTGCTTGATGCTTGGATTCTAGTAAGACCAAGTCCCTCTAGATAAGTACAGGACCTATAATAGGCTTGAATGTCACGAGGAGCCATAAGTACTTAAATGAATGGTTATAGCAGCAGGAATATGATCACAATTCTAGGTTTAGACAGTCTGAATTTTATTAAGCCTGGACCTAGCATAAAAATTATCTATTTCACTGCATAGTCTATGTACCTTCTACTTAAAATGATGACATTATTACGAGATCAGATTTGATCTTTTTCTTGACTCTGAAATTAAAAGAATTTTTCCTGGGGGAATAAGAAAGAAGCCACCCTGGGTTCAGAGGCTGTATATGAGATCATCCATTCTGTCTCTGTTGGCAAACCTGACTCTAGAGAGCCTGTCATGGGTCTAAAAATCCCAAGAGTTTAACAGCAAGTGAATCCAGATGTCAGGATGAATGAGATGACCAGAGTCACTGACATCCTGAAAATGCGGCAATGGGCCTCAAGAATTATTCAATTAGCAAGAAGAGAGAACCTGACCTATCTAATCTATATCACAGGCATATATTAATATTAAAATCAAGAGAGGAAAAAATATTATAATCTAACTAAACAAGTACTCATGTGGTAGTATAAGGTGAGAGGAACGCAAGTTCAAGGCTGGTCAATGACAGCACATTTAAGAGACTCTATAGGCAAAGGCCGGTTAAGATGAACTGCTGGACATTCCAGCCACTGTCTCAGTGCCATCCTCTAATGAGTGGAAGCCACTGGTTGATAGGAGCGCTATGGGTGAAAAGACAGAAGTACTATTTCTCTGAATGTCAGAAACATTATAGACTGGGAAAAAAAGCATTCAGAGAAAGTCACTTACTGCTAAATATTTTGAACAATGTCCTGAAGAAGTAAATCAGAAAACATATGTGTAATTCTTCTCTATCATCATTGCTCCCCAATTACTCTAGACAAAAATGTACAGTCAATTAAATTTCAAAATGATTAATATACAAATGGTACTTAAATCCTGTTACAGAGTGATAAATTTATAAGTTTGTAACATTAAGTTTTGCTAAGAAATCAAAATTACCTGTATAGTATGTGTATAGGGTGGATCAGCACGCCCCAATCCAGATTCTGGAGGTCTCCCAATATCCAAAATGTTATTTGGCACAAATCCAGAGTCTCCACTTGCATTTCGAACTTTCCACCACTGCTTCCTATCATCAAGTATCTGTCATCATGCATAAAAATAAAGGTATAATTTCCATATAAAAGTCAATACATGAAGGAAGTTCAATGTTTATTCCTAGACTTCAACCAAGAACATTTTTCCACTTCTGATAAATTGACTCTGTATCAACATATTATTGGTTGAATGATTCTCAGGAATTACACTAAAAGTTACATTTACTAGTATAGGATAGATAAGGTGTCACTATGGTGAATCTACCCAGGTCTGTATTATCTCCTAACAATATATCTGCATTATTTGAAGTACTTATAGAGCACTAAGATGACTCTCTTAGAAAGTCCTATTGTTTACATCTTGGGGATAGGAAAAAAAAGTATAAAAACTGTATTTTTTTTAATAAAATATATTGTGATCATTCACCTTCTACATTCAAGAAGATGAATGCTCAATTATAACCTAACAAGGAGATTTGGGTATCACGGCAGACTATCCCTAATATTAGCTCATGTCTGCTGGGTACATTTGTGCAAAGATATGAGGATAAGAGAAGAAAATGTTTTCTCTTCTTAAAATATTATATGCATCTACATCTGAATTGATAACTAGCCTTGATTCCAAAATGTATAAATCCCAGAAGAAAGAGAGCAAGGAAAAGAACAAAGCAAGCTAAGTAATCCATACCTGCCCATATCCCCTCCCTCTCAAAAAAACAGATAAAAGGGTAACCTAAAGCCACCTCTGTAAAAGGGGTATATATATACCACTTCTAAATAGACATAGATATCTCTAATATACTGTATCTTTAGTAATATTATACTGAAGAATACTTTCTTGACCTTGTTATTTCTTTGAGGAAGGTTTAGATGTATACCAAAAGAGGAATATAATTAATCTACTTTGTTAAGAGCGTAAGAAAGGTAAAATTCTATCACCTCTAAAATATCATCCTTTAGAACTGAGAGCTCACTGTTGTTCCTTGCCACAAAATCATACTTGGATTTGGCATATTTCTTGGGTTGTGTTTTGAGTGGGTCATAATTTCTACAAAAAGAAAGAAAAGAGATTATCATTCTGTCAGGTCTTCCTAAAGGATGAAAACAGAAGTAAAACATTAATCAAGCCAAATCTCTACCAGAAAACATTCTTACAAAAATAGTACTGCAGTTTTATTATATTTTACAGAATATGAGAAATAAAAGAAACTTTGGAGTTCTTACTCTTAAAATGAACAAACTATGGCTAGGGCAAAAATAAATAATGCAAAATCACAAGGTTAGCTGGTGCTGAGACAAATTTAGAATCCAAATCTAGAATGCAAATGTATGAATTCTTTGTCTAGTTAAGTACATATACTAGATATGGTTTTGTTAATTAGCATCTCTACCATGAAAGAACTAGGATAAAGATAAATGTTAGTATTTTTCATAAAATTAAAGGAGATCAAAGATAATTTCTATAGTGGTAGTTTAGTCGATTTCACTAATTCAAGCCATGTCTCCAATTTGTTAACCAAATATATAAATTTAAAAATTATGACTAGGTGTCAACTTTTAGGAAAGCTTTGCCCAGTTACCTAAATTGCAAGGCAAGGTATGCATTAAGTACAAGACCAATTACACTTTCAAATAAATAAGTAAATGAACAATTTAATTCACTAATAAACTTTTTTAAAGATTAAGAAAAGGTGTATGGGCCTTTTTTGTAAAAACAGAAAACTTCCTTAAAAAACCAAGTATTTCTAATTATTAAATGAGCACTAATGGATCTAACAACATAATTAAAAATTACCTTTATATATAACACAATAAAACTTAATGCATTAAAAACATGTATTTTCTTCATACATTTCGCTAATAAAGTAGTAAGTTTAAGTCTTCTATATTAATTTCACTCCCTAGTCCTCTCCACTTACATTCCCACACTTCCTCACGCAGCTCTACAAGGGAAAAAGGAGACAGATGTTTGGTCATCCTTTCCCTGCCAAGTGGCCATTCTCTGTGCTGCCTACCAAGTTCTTTGGAATGTTGAGTGATACGGGGCCTGTAGGACAGCTGCAGACATAACGTATCCTGTCATCATGGATATTTGCTACCTCTTAGGTAGTCACTCCATTGGAGAAGGAGGGCAGGGACAAACAAAAAAGATGACCTGTACAGCACAGCTTATACGTACGCATATAAGCATAGCCTATGGGCTATTTTTAGTATGGTTAAAAAAAAAAAGAATGGTGGACAAAGTGAAATTATGGTCAAATAATCACTATATTATTATTAAGAATAATTTTTAAACTGTGTTCCATGGATTTCCCACTCCTATCCCTACTGGAATGGGGTGGGAAATCTACTTTAAATACACACATTTAATCTATTAAGATTTCATGTAGAGGATAAAAGAGATTCAACCACCCCAAAAGTAAGGAAATGGTAATTTCAGTTTTTTATCTTTCTCTCTTCCCCCATGTCCCTCTATCCTATGATCCAGAAAATGATCACTATTAATGATGGAGAATTAAGTATACTATAACAAAGAGTAGAATAACTCCACCACTAAGTATTTGAATCAGTGAGTTAAAAAGAAAACTTTGCTGCAGTTGTCTTTAAAGTTTTTGCTATCTTGCATGCCTCAGAAGTGTTTATCCAGCACACATTTATATAATAAAATGCTTTAGAATTTTTGAACCTTTATGTTTTACAGTTTCTTACCCTCAATATATTAAACCTGGATATGACACTGATCATAGTTATCAATTGGAAAATCATAATCTATAACTTTTTAGATGTAACAAAGTTTTTTAAGAGAGAAAGAATGTATCAAAATGTATGGTCTCTGTTTCTGATTTGGAATAATAGATATGCCACTTGATATGTAGCAAATGTAGAGACAGCAATAATCTGAGAACTCTAAAACACTAATTGTATCTGCATAGCAGTGAACTATAAAACTCAAAAGTGCAGGCTCTAAATTCAACAAACAGGTATTTTGCTTAACAGTGAATATACTTCATATGGTATCTACCGCATTCTTAGAATGTAATAAAGGTCAATAACAATAATTATAAAAGCAAATTCCACACCTCTGTGTATTTTATTCAGACTACAATTTTCAGATAGTTTTTGCAATAATGATGACAAATTTTCTTAGCAACAAAGAACATCCATGATCTTGGTATCTATCAACTATCCCAGCTCCTATTAAGTCCAGATGAGAAATGGGACCCATATGAACTGAGATATAAAATCTACCCATCATTCAATGTATTTTTAAAAAAATCTTTCTCTGGCTAAATTTTGACCACTCTAAGGCTACCATCCCTTGATAGAATTTCCTTTACTATATTCCATTTAAATTTTCTATTTCTCAGAGGTTACCAAAAGAAACCTTATGAAATTCAACACAGCCTTCTCTAAATGAGGAAAAAATATTGTTAAAAATGAGTGTCCTTTACATCACCTATCCCATCCTATATAAAATTCCATGAGACAGATATTTTTGAGAATTTAGTAGCAAGAAAAGTATTATTTATTCAAATGAACTAATATATATTTCTTCTTCCTAATGATGGTAAATGATTGTTTTTCTTTTTGCTCTGACAGCCAGAAATCTCAAAGACAAATTTGAAATTCAATTAGAGTGTCAACTTTTATACTTCATAAATTTTCATTCTTATCATCCCTCTTAATTTTTTAATTTTGTATTTTATTTCATTATTTAATTTTTAATAATAACATTACTTTATCTATATACAATTTAAGTGCCTGAACCCATTCTGGAAGTAAATGAGGTACAAAGATATATCTAAATCAGTAAATCAAAGGCACACTCGCCTGGTATTCTATAATGGTCATAAAGATCAAGGTAAACTTTAAAAGACTTTGTGGTAAGCTGCCCAAAATAAATGGCAGAAGTTATTCTATAAGTACTACTATCCTTGATAGAACTACAGGTGAAGGACAGGGAGAGATTGACTCTGAAATGCTGAATACACTATCATCCACTTATTTAGTCATTCAATCAATAAATCAAATAGGTCAGCACCTACTGAGTGACCACATTGTGCTAGATGTGGTCTTAAAATGGAACATGATAAAAGTTTTCTAGTATCAATATGTACTATACATATGAGAAATGTATTCAAGTAGTTTTCCAGTCACTTAGCTATGGAAAACCATCCAATTGACTGGAGTGATAGAAATAAATAAATAACTGTTAATCTGAAATAATTTCTAGAATATTGACATTTAAGACAGAAGGAAAGAAAAAAATATTGAGACGAGTAGTAAATTAGTCAAGAAGAATTTCAAAGAAATAATGTTTAAGCTTCCAAACCAATTTTTACCTGTATCTACTAAAAATAATTCTATAATTAAAACTTATTTTCATATGTTGGCATTTTCAAAATATATTACTCATTGCTGACTTTTCTTTGTACTCAATTTAATATGTTACTGGTGCCCTTAGAGTAATACCTGTATAATTTCCATGCCAATTACTTAAGCATTACCTGTCACCATACCTGACAAAGAACAAAATTTTAAATACTACCTTCCTCAGATTCTATAAGAAAGGAGGATACTGAAAAGAAATAAAGGGCATATAACTCTCATGGTAAGAGGGGCTTTGACAGGAAAGTACTAGGATAGGTTCTCTGACCCACTTCATCTGTATGATCATCCTCTTACAGCTTTGATAGCCATATTTCACCTCCTTTTCTTTCCTTTTTGTGTGTGAGTTGGCGCTATGTAAAACACCCCTTGCTGGAAAACAAGAATGAAAAAGAAGTGAACCTATTCCAGTTCCTTTAGTTCTTCTCCATCCCAGTTCTCTATTCCTGCCTTTATTAAATTCTTTAAGAGTGAAAATATAGAAAAATAAATGAAATGTAAAACTGGAACGTCAAGATAAAATATAATAAGATGAAATGGCATGAATGATAAGGAATTAACTCCATTTTAATATTTAGTTTCTATTTAGTTTAAATATTTCTATCTAAAGGAAGGCGTATTTGTTTTTATTAGGTGAAGAGAAGGGTGAAAATTTTTTCCTTTGAAGTTACAGAGCTGGAAAGACCCTCAGAGACCTCGGGTACAAACTAATGGAGAGTTTCAAGACAATTTTTCTTTCTTCTTAATGCACACATTTTGTCAGAAGTATCTTTTAAAAAAGGGAAAGTCATCCAAAGGCATTTGTGCTAAATGAGAATTACAGACTGGAGGTCCAGACATCTTTTGCTCATTAAAGCCAGTTCTGTAAATGAACTGAAACTTTATCAAATAATTAACAGATAGAAAGTTTAAAGAAGTAGTAAACAATACAGACACTGTCACCTCTTAACACTAAACCAGAGACAGTTATTCACAGCTCTCCAATGGGTGCCCATCAAATGTTACCTATCTACATGGCGATTAGGAGTTGGCTTAAAAGCAACAGCTGCTTCCCCTTGGTCCAGATGAGGCCCTCTAGGGTACATGTTGTTATTGAATGCATATCCATCAGCTGGAGGATACTCGGATACGCTGGAATGCTGAAAGACAGATTAAAGAATCACCAAATATGATTTGAACACTCATAAGTCAACAAGAACCCTCCACTATATTGTGATCAGTTTTCATTTTTAAGTGATTGACCATTATATTAATAAATTATGAAATGGGAGTGATACATTTATGCCAAAGACATAATCAGAAAAGTCATTAATGCAAAGGCTGAATCTTGCTGTTTTTAAAAAACCTTCACCACTCTAGCAAAGTAAATACTGTCACAAGAAAATCAACTCTATTCATTACAATCATACAACTCTCTTATTTTTCTCATTTTTAAAATTGTACACAAAACACTATAGTATCTTCAAATTTTAAAGAACAGCAGCAGATTTACCATCAAGGAAAACACAGAAAGACACAAATACACTGATCTTGACAGTCAAGAGTCCAGGATAAGACAACGCTGGAGTCATTTCTTTTTTGCAGCTAACAGAATTCAAACATGAACCTACTGGGTGCTACCAAGAAGTCCCAATGAGCACCATGGTTTTAAAGCTATAGAAGCTATATGCTCCGATTGGGAGAAAACAAACAAAAAACATTACCAGAAGATCTTATATTGTTTCTTTATGTAAAAATGAAGTATGGGAGAAGCATGATGGTTACTAAAACATTGGAATTCTGTGGGTATTTCAGTTGTTTATGGATTCATTGGGGCAAAATATTTGAAACTGGGAATGTTTCAGAAAAGTCTTGGACACATGGTTCCTGTGGTTAATTCTAATAATAAAGTTGGCAGGAGTAGGGCTGAATTTATCCATAGACAGAGTAGGTGATGTGTCCCCAGTGGACCAGTGTTGATGTCAAAATACCCACATTATATGATTCCTCTGAAATATACACCAGGACACTGCATTTAACACACAAATACAAATAAACAATTTTCAGCCATTTAAATAGCTGAGCTCAATTAATTCAGTTTATCACTTCCCTAGCAGACAGAAGAGGCACTAAATTTGATTAGGTAATTTTTTATTAAAGGTTGTTCTAAAGGGGGAATGCAAGAAACTGCTAGAATCACCCACACCTTTTGCCTAGCTCTGAACATAATAGAGTGACGCAAGCCGGTATGAAATCACTGGGTCCTGAGACTGACTGGGAATGCTAGAAGGGAGGAGACAGATGATGACAAATGACTAACTGTGATGACTATACAACCTCGCGCAGGGCTGCTGCTGGGTCAGAGGAAGTACAGACGCTGAGTACTGCCGCCCATATTTGCCACTCCACGTCACCTATGCCTTTCGCTTCTGAACAAAACCACCAGATCCTGAACTACTCATCTTGTTGTAAATGTATTTATTACAGTAGCAATAAGGTACAATAAAATCTCTTCTAGGAATGATTACATTTTTTATGCATTTTAAATCACCATTACTTGGCCTCTTTTCCGACAAAATCTCAAGGCATAAAATCCCCTAGAACTGCTAGCATGTTTTTTTCATTTCATTTTTTTAAACCTCTGAATAACTACTTAAGCCATAAAATATAGTTACAACAGAAAAATGATAACTCATTACAAGTAAGGATTCTCAATAATTCCTCTTTTAAAATTACTTATTCAGTAAAAGTAGACAAACTTATATCCTGGAAGCCCAGAACACATTACTCTCTCTTCAAACACACAAATTGAAAAAGAACTCACAAAAGTGAATTTCTGAGGCATACATTATGAAGTGAGGATATTTTCTTATTTAAGATATGAAGACTATAAGCTGGAAATTTTATTTGAAAACAGTCAGCTGTATTGTAACTACAGCAACAGAAGTATATCAAAATATCAGGTTTGAGTACATTTTTTTCCTCTAAAAAAGTTGCCCTCCAAATGGAAAGAAGATTCACTGTGATGAAGCCTAAACTATAAAGTACAGGCAGGAACATATGCGTGTCAACCCATGCTCAGAGCGGAGGTCAGAGAGTGAGGTCATCTTCTTAATTACTCATTTAGAGGGAAGGACAGGTACAGAATCCACCTCTTCGCTTATATACAAGAGGGGAAAAAAATCACATTAAAAAAATTAATTTCAAAGCAGTATATTTGCTTTATTTTTAAAGTTTCAGGAATTTAACTAATCTTCTATAACATTATTGTTATTCTCCAAAGAATATTGCCCCAAGGGAACGATTTTCAAAATTTTAATTTAGATAAATGTTTCTCCTTAAAAGTGGTCACAAGGTGTAATCTACTGTGGTTTGCTAATTCATTTCTTCCTATCATGTTTCTACATTATAAATACCTATGATAGCCTGACAAAATTAAGGTATGAAATGAAGAAAATGAACAGGACTGCAGAAGGATCTAGTCATCATTTACTGTTTCTTCTTCAAACTAGATTTCATTCATCCTCAAGGTTTGATCATCCAATTTGTATTTGTGTAATCAATGTTCAATGCTCTTTTCCAACAGAACAACAAGAGTCATAGAACAATCATTTTTAAGGCATGTGACAATATAGGATACCCAATTTCATCTTCTCAATTTGCTCTCCAAATGGTTATACTCTAAAGCTTACTAAATACTTAAAAATAAAATAAATTTTATGATCCCCTAAAGATGTTATGGTGTTATACATCATTTGAGCCTGAGAACTGGAGTCCACAAAAAGCTTTGGTCCTCTAGCCAGGCTGACAGGACCCCAGAGAGAACTAGGCAAAACAGAGAAAGAGAAAGAGCAAGGGGGGAAGAGGGAGAGGGAAAGGGAGAAAAGGAGGGGGAGAGAGAGAGTGAGAAAGAAGAAAGAGGGAGGGACGGAGGGAGAGCTGCTTGGGACAGGCTTAGAGGATCAAGGTTCAGGGAATTGTCTTGAAGGTCTGACAACGGGAGAGGAAAATAGAAAGAAATAAGCCAAGGGGCAACAGGGGAAATCCCTGACAAAGAGAGAGAGTACCTTCTCAAAAAGACCTAGAGCCCCAGGCCCAGGAGAACAGTGGCAGCAGGGGTAGGAGTGAGGGCCAATAGACTGAGGAGAACATGGGCTGGGGCTGGGCTTTACACAGGAACAGAGCAACTGTCACAAAAGTGACAGAGGTGAGAGAGAGGCGGGAACTTATGAGAAGGTAACATTCAGTCTTTGATTCTAGAACAATAAAAATGAAAACTCACAATTATAAGAGAATACACAGATTATTCTGCTATCTACAAAAGGTGATGCTAAAAAACTTTACCTCTGTGGATAATCTTCTTATTTCTTGTTTGCGCTGATGTTCTGCTACATTTGCCACAGACTCGGCCAACTGGTAAAGATCTTGCTCCATTGGTGCTCCCATGAAGTTCAGCATTGGAGGCTCCCAACCGTTGCGGAACCGTGGAACGTATGGTGCAATAAATTGTTCTTTTGGCCACTCTGCTCTGCAGGAAGACATGAAGACACATAAACAATAAAGTTTTTAATATATCCATGCTCACAATTTTACCTTCACTAAGGAAAGCCACGCACACAAAAAAAACCAAATAACAAAAACCAGAAACAACACATACATAATATGCCCTCTATCCACCCTTTTTAAAAAGGAAAAGCAAACATATTTATGCTAGTATTTAATGCCAATAAAATGAAAGAAGATTAAATTCTGCTGCATGATCTGTTTTCACTACATTGCCTCAATTCTCAATTAAACTCAACTATTTAACATGGGTATAGGTTTCTTAAACTTTGTGTGGGAAGGGAACGTGAAGCTGGAAGCGTGATAAGTATTTGGAGCTTAAACTTCTCTGCTATCCAAAGTAGTTTCCGATTCTTATTTTTTACTCACCTCCCTATCATCATTAGGAAACCTCCGGATATTATTAAAGATGTATCTTTCCAGAAAGAAATAGCCCAGCATGTTCATGAGGTTTATAATCTTTTAAATTATGAAGTAGATAACCAATTTTACAAATTAAATGTATCAGTTTGGTTTTAATCAGGGATTGGTAATCACAATCATCATCCATTGATCATTTAATGACTCTGAGTGACACTTAGTTTTACAAGCTCCTAATAACTCATGAACCACAAAAATAGCTAGGACAAAAATTATGGCTTCATTTTTGCTAGATTACATTGCTTTATCTTTCATGCTTGATTTAACTCTTCATGTTATGCATACATACATATATATATGTATATATATGTATGTATATACACATATATTTTTTTTGAGACAGAGTCTAGCTCTGTTGCCCTGGGTAGAGTGCAGTGGCATCATCATAGCTCACTGAAACCTCAAACTCCTGGGCTCAAGTGATCCTCCTACCTCAGCCACCCAAATAGTTGGGACTATAGGCGTGTGCTGCAACGTCCAGCTAATTTTTCTATTTTTAGTACAGACAGACTGTCGCTTTTGCTCAGGCTGGTCTCGAACTCTTAATGAGCTCTAGTGAGCCTCCCACCTTGGTCTCCCACAGTGTTAGAATTAGAGGCGTGAGCCACCCCACCCAGCCTCCTTCTTTCTTTCTTTTTCTTTTTTATATTTCAAAATATTAGGGGGGTACAAATGTTTCTGGTTACATGGACCGCTTTTGTCATGCTTGAGTCAGGGTTATAAGTGTGCCCAGATAGTGTTCATTGTACCCATTTCTACTATGATGAAATCAGCCATTCTATTTAGATTATGCACTTTCATGATTCTTTTCAATTTTATGAGATTTTAAATCAGTTAGTATATTTATTTCCTAATACTCTTAACAATTAGGATCTGAAAGGAACCTTTTCTCATGTTAAGAGCTAATACATTTCCTTTTGATGGTCATTAATTTTCTCATTTTGAGGGAGGACCCAAAACAAAGTAACTAAATAGCCTGAGCTATTTTTGAACTATGAGACATGATAAATTTAATCAACCTCAGGGGAAAAAATTAAAAGATCCCATCTAGGCTTATCATAAAATCATAACCTATGTAAATCTAATAGATTTTAAAAATCTATTTACAACAGAATATTATCCAGCCACATAAAAGAATAGAATCCTGTCATTTGCAGCACACGGATGGAACAGGAGGTCATTATGTTAAGTGAAATAAGCCAAGCACAGAAAGACAAATATCACATGTTCTTATGCATATATGGGTGTTTCAAAAAGTGGATCTCATGAAGAAAAGAGAGTAGACTGGTGGTTATCAGAGGCCAGGAAGGATAGAGGGGAGGGCAGGTGGATAGAGAGAGATTGATTAGTGGGAACAAATAAACTGTTACATAGAAGAAATAATACCTGGTGTTTAACAGATCATTAGGGTAACTACAGTTAACTTTAATCTATTGTAACATTTCAAAATAGCCAAAAGAGAATAATTTGAATGTTCCTAGCATAAAGAGATAGATATTTAAAGTGTTGGATATCCCAATCACCCTGATGTGATCTTTACACATTATGTGAATGTATCCAACTATCATATGTATGCCCCAAATATGTACACCTATTGTGTATCAATAAAAAATTATAAAAATAAATTTATGGTTTCATGCCTTACATTTAAGTCTTTTATCCATCTTGAATTAACTATTGTGAGTGGTGAGAGATATGGATCTTGTTTCATTCTTCTGCATGTGGCTATCCAATTTTTCCAGCACCATTTACTGAATGGGGCTTCTTTTCCCCAGTGAATATTGTTGTCTGCTTTGTCAAAGATCAGTTGGCAACATGTGGATGGTTTTATATCTGGGTTCTCTGTTCTGTTCCATTGGTTGATGTCTCTATTTTTGTGCCAATACCATGCTGTTTTGGTTACTACAGCCTTGTAGTATAGTTTGAAGTCTGGTAATGTGATGCCTCCAGATTTGTTCTTTTTGCTTAAGGTTGCTGTGACTATTTGCGCTCTTTTCTGGGTACAAATGAAGCATAGAATTATTTTTTTCTAGATCTGTGAAATATGATATTGGTATTTTGATGGCTATTGCACTGAATCTGTAAATCACTTTGGGTAGTATGGACATTTTAACAATGTTGATTCTACCAAACCATGAGCATGATTTGTTTTTCCATTTGTTTGTATCATCTGTGATTTCTTTCCTCAGTCTTTTGTAGTGCTCTTTGTAGAGATCTTTCACCTCCCTGGTTAAGTATATTCCTAGGTATTTTATTTTCTTTGTAGCTATTGTGAATGGTATTGAGTCTTTGATTTGATTCTCAGCTTGACTGTTATTGGTATGCAGGAATGCTACTGATTTGTATACATCGATTTTGTAAACTGAGGCTTTGCTGAATTTATTTATCAATTCCAGGAGTCTCTTGGTTGAGTCTTTGGGGTTTTCTAGATATAAGATCATATCATTGGCAAAAAGCAACAGTTTGACCTCCTCTTTTCTGGTTTGGATACCCTTTATTTCTTTCTCTTGCCTGACTGCTCTGGCTAGGACTTCCAGCACTATGCTGAATAGAAATGAAGACAGTGGGCAGCCTTGCTTTGTTCTAACTCTTAGTGGGAATGTTTTCAACTTTTCCCCATTCAGTATGATGTTGGCTGTGGGTTTGTCATATATAGCTTTTATTGCAGCATAATTCAACCCAAGTGCCTGTCAACTCACTAGTGGATTAATAAAATGTGGAATGTGTATACCATGGAATACTGCTCAGCCATAAAAAAAGGATGAATTAATGCCTTTTGCAACAATTTGGATGGAACTGGGGAGTATTACCCTAAGTGAAGTATCTAAAGAATGGAAAAACAAACACCACATGTCTAATTTAATGTGCACATGCACAGAGGGAAGTAAAACTCAAGAGAAATCAATTAGGGGTAAGGAGAGCAGAGGGGATGGGCAAAAACCTACCTAATGGGTACAATGAACACTATCTGGGTGATGGGCACACTTATAGCCCTGACCTCAAGCATTACAAAAGCTATCCATGTAACCAAAACATTTGTACCCCAGTAATATTTTTAAATTTTAAAAAAAGTAAATAAATTTAAAATCTATTTAGCCATTTTTACATAGTATAACATAAAAATAGGATGATAACAGTGTGCAGTATGATAGCTTTATATATAAATAAATACATTTAAATGGTATTTTCAATATATAAGCAACTGCAATGCCTTTTCTTGAGACAGGGTCTCAAAGGTCTCACTCTGTTGCCAGGGCTATAGTGCAGTAGCATCATCACAGCTCACTGCAACCACAAGTTCCTCCTGCGATCCTCCTGCCGTGGCCTCCTGAGTAGCTGTATCTACAGGGGCATGCCACCACATCCAGCTAATTCTTCTATCTCAGTGTCTCGTGATGTTGCTCAGGCTGGTCTCAAACTCCTGGCTTCCAGCAGTCCCCCTGCCTTGGCTTCCCAAAGTGCTACAATTACAGGCATGAGCCAACATGCCCAGGCAACTGCAACACTTTTAAACAATTTTCTCCTTGGTAAGCGATTCAAGGTATAAGCTATATTCCAACGCAAGCAGTTGGAATATAGTTGCCAAAGCCCAAAAAATAAGTGGGAATAATTTGTATGTGTTTCAATAGGGGAAAAAAAGTAGAAAAAAATTATGAATTGGTCCATGACTTTTATGCCAGCTCATTCAAAAGCATTAGAAAGACAAACTTCTCAGGGGCCATACTGAATGATTAAGTTATGACAGAAATAAAAAGATTTAGATAAATGAGCAAAACAAAAATTATTTATTCACATATAATGAAATTAGACATATTTTTATAACTTGCTTTGCTCAGCAAACATTAGTACTGCAATTGTTAATAACTGGTCTTCCACAGTCACATTATTGACAAATACACAATTCTTAAAATTATCCACTCTTTCTTTCCAATCCAACTGTGACTGCTCTAGTCCTGGAAAATAGCGTTTATAAGGAGCCAGTACTATAGCATTAACATCTCATGAGGCCTCTCTGCCTTCAGTTACTTTTGTCCTTGTCCATGTTAGACTCAACTACCAGGCTGATTTTTCTAAAACATAGATGTAATTATGTCATAGTCCTATTCACAAAGTTAGTGGTTGTCTACAGCCTACAGAACCATATTCCAACTCCTTAGCATGGCATTGGGAGGCTGCATAACCCAGCCCAGCTCATCTCTGTATGCTTCATTTAACACCATTCCTCCTCCCTCCCTTCTCTACAATCATCCACTACCCAAAGTTATATTCCAGCTAAACCCATTCTCTTGCACCATTCCCCTGACTTTCCTACTTCATGCCTTCACTTCTGCTTCTCACTCTACCAGGAAGGCTGTTTCCCTGTTATGTATTACTACAAATCCTACTCATCCTGCTAAAAGGCAGTGTAGCAGAGTAATTATGAACATCGACTCCAGAGCCAGAAGGTATGGGTTCACATCCCTGCTCTGTCACTTACATGCTGTGTGACCTTGGGCAAATTACTTAACTTCCCTGTGCCTCATGTTCCTCCTCTGCAAAATAGGGATAATAACAGTAGCTATGTAAAGTACAAGGAAGAATACATAGCAAGTACTGTGTGGATGTGTATGTCTGTGTATGTGTGTAAACTCTACCTAAATGCATCTGTCAACTTTAAATGCCAGCTCTTCTTTGAAAGCTAACTATTCTCCTCTCTAAACCCTCTTCCCGAGTGCTCCCCCTTCCCAACCAACAGTGTTTACTTTATGACTCGCTCCTGACGTTTATCACGCCTTATATTCCATACACTTCTATCTCCCCTACTAGACTTCTAGCTTTGTAAGGGTTTAGGCTTTTTCATCCTGTAACACCTAGTCCTTCAGAAATAGAAAGTTAAATAAGTGTCTCATTAGATCCACATAATAAACAAAGATTAATGCTTAATGAATTACAAGTATGAAACGCTGAACTCATATATGCTTACCTGGCTTTCATCCAAGTTTCTCCCAATGAAATCCATAGCTGCCGTTCATCCATATTCACAGTATAATTTAAGAAATCAATTGTGTCCTTAGTCAATAGGGGACTGAGTACTGAACTGGCTAGATCAGGCCCTCCTGTTGCCTGCACCACCTAAAAGAATAAACCATTTTTTCAGCAAGATGACTATTCTTTGTGTATTTTCAAAATGTGTAGACAAAAACCCATGCCCAAAACGAGCCCTGCTTTTTATACTCAAATTAAATTTTGATGTCGTACAATGCCTGAATGAAAAAGACCTTGTCAAATCAACCTGTCTAGTCTAACCAGGCCTTAAAATCTAAAATGAAAATTAACAGTTTTTTTTACAGCATTTGCCTACGGACTGCATATGACTATACTTTTTCTAGAAAATATTAATGGCTATACAGAGAATTCTAAGTCAGGTGATTTTGCCATCTCTGTCTTTTTTTTGTTGTTGTTGTTGTTTAAAATATATCTTTACTGGCAAATCTATTATGCCAAATTTGAAAAATATGGTTCCAGAAATGAATACTATCAAGAAAAACAAGGCTCAAGTTAATAGCCTATGCTATGCCTACACAGACGTACAAAAATAAAAGGATATACAGACAAAGGTATGAATAAAAACTGGTACCCTCAATCTACAGCATTTTTTGCCAGAATTTATTTCTAGAAAACATCCTTGGTTTAATATGGATAATTTAATGACTAGCAGAAACAAATACACAGCTGCAACTCTCTGATAAGCAAAATGATGATAAGTGGACGTCCAAAAACTGTCCTAAATTTATTTCTCAGGAACTATTTTCTGCCTTAAAAATGGTAGTTATCTCCTAGAACAGAAACCAGACTCTTTTATAAAAATCTCACCTTCTCAGAGATGTGGCACAAGAAAAAAGGAGATGCTTTGAATGCTCCAGTTGCCCAGGTGCTCTGAGCACACTATGCTGTTTTAAGCCTCTGTGTATTTGCAAATGCTATGCCCAGTTCCCCAGTGTCCTCCATCATTCAGAACTCTACTCAGGTACCACCTCCTGTGGGAAGCCTTTCTTAACCCCACAGTGCCACTCTGACACACCACTCCCCACCCTGCACCCAGCGTCCTCAATACAATTTATGCATGTTAGTAACACATTACATTATAATTTATGGCTTATTTTTCAGTTTCCCTTCCTTGAGGACTTTGACTAAGACTTTATTTTTGACTTTTAATTGTGGAAGACAATTCATTAATGGAATAAATGAAAATAAAAGAAGGAAAATATAGTTAGATAAAGGAGATAGGCTGACTCTTGAGAACAAAACCTATTCTAACTACTTGGCACAGTAATTTTTATCTTCCAAGCCCTATAAGCATTTCCAAGAAATATGCAGGGATGACCAAGAGGGAAAAGTAAGAGACTAAAGTAAAGGAGAAGAGGAATATTAAAACCTCTGGTTTGACAGAGGGAAAAGGAAATGAAAGGTAAGTAGAAGACTCTGGGCCATAGCTCCCTCTCAAGCGTGTGAGTAGGCATGTGCCACGCACGTGTGCTGTGGGGTGCTTGTGTGTACACATGCATGCGAGGTAGAGGGGAGCTACTTACAAGGTTTAAAGCCACTAAATTTTGCCCGGCCGGTACTAGGCCCTGAATAAAAATGTTCCTCCTCATCTCCCTGTCCAGGTAAAATGTCTGGGGCCCTTAGGGAGAATGTTAAATGGCCCAACAGAGGTATTATGATTGGGAAAACCATGAATAAGGTGTCATTTTTAAGAAAGGCAAAGATAAAAGAAATCAATGTTTTTAGATACATACCCTGATCACAAAAACTAATTTGTATACGTTAGGGAAGTCAGTCCCATTATTTCATAGCTCTACTGTAATGGCTAAATAGCTACTTATGATCTGTGAAAGAGTGTGAAAGAACAAGAACAGGCAGGAAAAACTGCTTTGTAAAAAACACTTCCGAATACTCAAACTAAGATAGTATCAAAGGTGTTAAAGAATAAAGAATACAAATTTTATTAATGAGCTAGTATCAGTTTCTTTGCATATGTACGGTCTTAGCCTTGATCTAATTTTTTAAAAAAGCTTATATAGCAAGAATTATTCAACAATAATTAGACAAGTAGAAATCGGATGATCTATATATAGCAGCAACATATGGAAGCATTCATAAATTATTGATCAAAGTCTTGGACTTTCATCTCCTAATCTCTTATTGCTCAGCTTCTGACATTCATGCTGATAATGTTACTTACTTTTCTACATTTTAAAGCAATACTCATTTCATATTCTACTTCAGGTGTTATCTAGTTATCCCTGGGGAAAGAAGGATTAGCTTCATCCTCCCTTACTGCCTCTTCTCAATCTTCTTTGCTGCTGCTTCTTAATCTCCTAATACTGAAAATGCCCATGGCTCAACCAGTCCTTCTTCCTTTTTTTTTGGTAGAGACAAGGTCTTGCTCTGTCACTCAGGCTACAGTACAGTCACATCATCATAGCTCACTGCAACCTCAAATTCCTGGGCTCAAGCAATCCTCCTGCCTCAGCCTCCCAAGGAGCTGGGACTACAGATGCATGCCACCATGCTTGACAATTTTTCTATTTTTTTGTAGAGACTGGGTCTATGTTACTCAGGCTAGTCTTGAACTCTTAGCCTCAAGCGATCTTCCCCCCTCAGCCTCCCAAAGTGATGGGATTACAGGAATGAGTCACCATGCCTGGCCTTCTTACTCTTCTTTATTTACAATCACTCCTTTAGTGATATCATCTGATTTCATGGTACTGAATGTCTTTTAAATACAGATGATTCTTAAATGTATATCTCTATGCCTGATTTCTCCACTGAACTCCAAGTTCTTACACTCAACAATCAATTCAAATTTCCTCATCTGGGTACGACTCAATTCTGACAAATCTAAAACCAAATTCCTCATCTTCCTCCAAAACCCTGCTCTACCTGTGGTCTTCCCCATCTTCATTAATCATCACTCCATCCTGCCAGTCTTGTGCCCAAATTCCTTGGAGATGCCCTTGGCTCTTACACAGCATATCCAAACTATCAGCGAATTGCAACCAGGTAAGATTCCTCACTAACTCCCGTGCTACCTAGTCCAAGCACCATAATCTCCCATTTAGAGTATCTGAATAATTACCCTAGCCCCATCCATCCTCCAAATTTCTAAACAGTAAAGCCAGAGCAATCGTTTTCTCCTGAAAACCCTCCAACTGTCAAAGGTCTCACAGTCCCCTATAAGGACAAGCAAGATGTGTCCTCCTACTGCCTCACTGATCTCATCTCCTTCTAATCTTTTCTTCCCTTATTCTGCTCAAGTGACAATATCTACTTATTCTAAGAATATTCTTTGCATGTTCCCACTTCAGAACATTTACATTAGCTGTTTTCTGTCTGGAATTCTCTTCCTTCAGAAATCTGCATGACTCATTCATTCCTTATTTCCTCTACTTCCGTGGCATCTTCTCAGTGAGGCTTCCCTTAACCAACTCTATTCAAAAAGCATAACACTCCATAACAAGCACACACATGCATGCACTTACCTGTGGTGCTCCCTGGTCTCCACCCTTGTTCTATTTTTCTGCATAGCATTTAATCTTTAGAGAACGGTATTATTTAAGTATTTATTTGGGTTACTGGTTGTCCCTCTATATTAATGTAAGTCCCAAAAGAGTAAAAATTTTTGTCTATTTTGTTCCTGATAAGCCAAGCACATGGGAGGTTTTCAATTACTATTTATTGAATAAATAGATAAATGAATAAACAATTAAATTAGAGATAAGCCAGGAGATAGAAGAACACCTCGATGAAAAGAATATGGGTCTCTGAATGACTTCATGTAGCAAAACCATCCATCAGGCACTAGAATTCTCATGACTAGCCTATTTATTTTGGGAGAATGAGAAAAACGTCTTCATCATTCAAGCCCCATATATTATATACTAGTGTATACTGAAACACTAGTATCCAATAAATCTTTATTTCTTTTAATTTCCCTGGCTCTGTCAGAGATGCCAATTTCTTCATCCATAAAATAAGGTGTTTGAACTAGGTAATTTACAAGGTTCTTTTAAACTCCCAAATTTCACATTCTTAACGTTAACACAGATAGCAAGAGAAATAGTACCCATGAGAAGTAATGAAGAAAAACTGTCTAGATAATCCAGATAGACACTTGGGGTTAAAAAACATACTAAGAATGATTACTTTCTTAAACTAATAAAATCTCACCATATTTAATGGAGTAAATAAAAAGTGAACCAAATCTGCAGCACTGGGGTTCTGAATATGAGACTTCAATTTGGCCTGTAATATAAAGAAAACAGAAAAATATATTACTAAGATATAATTGAACAAAAGACACTCAGAAAGGTCTGGCATAGACTCAGAGTAAGAGCTCTTTACAACTGGGTTCACTTTTAATATATTCATCAGCATGAGCAGAATGAGATTAAAAGTAGTTAATTTTTTTTAAAAATTAAGAGTACCTTACAACCAAGTCTCTTTGATATACCTGTTTTACACTGTGTTGTTTTCATTAAAAGCAAATTAAAACGTACATATAAAAAAATCTATAAAAACACAATTTTATCTCTTAATCAGGAATATCTTGACTAGACTTTGATCTTTTTCATTTACTTCTTCTAATTCTATATAAATAAATTTCACTTACCAGAAGGTTGAATCCATGTTTAAACTTTTGGAGACAGTCAACAAATTCATCAGGAGGAGGGGGTTTTGCACGTAGAGTTAAAACACCCTCTAATGAAATAAGTGAGAGGACGGATAGGTGAGAGCAAAGTTCCAAGAAAATGAAATGAAAAAATAAAAACTACATTTATCTCTGCAAAGTTTAATAATCATTTCAGACATGCTCCCTCGTTACTCTACCACATCTCACAGTCTGACTGTAACAAACTGAGATCTAAAGTTTGTAAAAAACTTCTCTACCCTTAGGCACTACCAATTACTCGTTCAATTCCAGAAATATATAGTTCTTCTATATGCCAGTCATTATGCCTATCATTGTGAAGACTATAAAAATGGGTACACTTAAAGCCCTGCTCTTATAAGCCTTAATGTCTAAAAGACATGAATTTAAATAACAGAGATGTACCAACTGTTATGAGAAGAGACTGCACCTGGTTGGGAGATAAGGAAATATATACCTAAAAGATGTTTCATGGAGAAAGAAGCTTTAAGATGGGATTTAAAGGTTTATTCAAGGGTAATGTTGTGGGAAAAACATCACAGTTGGATAAAAACAGCATAAGCAAAAACATGGAAACAGGAGACTGTATACATATGAAACAACAAACACAAAACATGAAAGCAGAGAAACATGAGAATGGAAGGGTAGATCAAGGTTAGATGGTGGATACCTTTGATTTCCAGGGTGAGGAGGTGGACTGAAATCAATAGAACATGGAACTAACGTGCTTTGTAGCAGAAGAATGAAGTGACTGACTTAGAGCTTTAAGAACGTTCTCACAGCAGAGAGAGTAGAGGCTTGAAGATTGCTTAAAAAGCTGAGTAAAAAATGATGACAGCTTGAAATGGATGCTGGTTTTGAAAATGAAAAGGGAATAAAACTGGATACAGGAGACATTGAGAAAATAAAATTGACGTTGTCTATAAGCTACAGAATGAAGTCAAAGAAGAATCTGTGGATTTGGATCTGAGTGACCAAAAAGATAATAGACCCTTCATAAAGAGAACAGAAGAAATAAGAGGTTTGAGGCACTAAGAAGCAATAATACTTAATTTCAGAATATGTAGGGGTAAGGTATTTATTTCCAGCTATACACATCTAGAAGACAAAGCTAAAGGTCATATGCTTATTATAGAGATTTGCGCAAGAGTAAGATTTGGAAGTCATCTGTAATGGAACGGATTTTTATTTACTATTCTTTTATATATTTCAAGCTATACCATTTTGCTGGAGGAAGTATAAACATTATTTGTATAATTTTAATTTTATACATTTTGAAGCCATCTTAAATAACTGAACTACAACATACTTCAAAATTGCTTGTATGTGACCTGAATGTTCTGTTTGGAGTTTTGTGATAAAAAATTCAAATCCATTGACATTTTAAAATATTGTAATGAAAAAGTCAAACTTCATATTTACCAAAATAATGAGGTCCTATGTTTACAATAAAATAAATCCAAATAAGAGAAGAATAAAGCTATGACTTTAACAGACACTAATTTTATAATTGCTCATGAAAACTATAGATAGATGGTCACTACCTGAATTTCAGAGTTTCTGTGAATCAGGTAAGGCATCCTAGGGTCTTTCTTCACTATAGCCAACTCAGAATCAAAATGGACTCTTCCCTGGACTCTCCTTACTCTTTGCCTAAGTCTCTGGGGTTACCCCCAAAACTAGAAAAGGGACTTGGTCCATAGTCAATGGAGTTTTGCTGAGCAGTTCACAAGAGCAGAAGCTCTGTTTAGCACTGGAGTTCTGAATAATCTTTATAAGATTAAGAAAATCAGACTTACCTCCTGGTCCTTTCCTTTTACCTTTCTTAGTTTTCTTCCTTTTAGAAAGCTCAGAAAATGCTTCAGCTGCTTTTTGTAGTTTTGTGATAAAAAATTCAATGTCATCCAAAATGTGGTTTAAGATTTGCTGAAATTAGAAATTATAAAACAAAATATAAAACAAAACAAAAATATTTTTACCTTAGCTCTATATTCTTAGTCAGTAAAGAATAGAAAGTTGAAAAAAAATGAAAGAAACAACCCAACATGTAAATTTCAAGTTTATCACTAATTCTAAGAAATAGAATCAAACCAAATATATCTGTGGCCAAAGTGACACTGACATTTTTCTTTAGCTTAATTTTGCTCTATTTTTAATGTCATCAAGAGAGCATTCACAATATCTACTCAGGTTATTATTTTCAATTACTCTAATTTTCTCATAATGTTCTTCCACACAAAGTTAGGGGGAAAAATTTCTAAGAAACATTTTGTTAGAACAGCACAGAGCGTTTTTGTTTTCCTAATAAATGTCTCAATCAAGCACTGACAGAGTTATTTCATGGAATTTAAAACAGAATGATGTACTATGCTTTCAGAGATAACTGAAACAATTTTGATTGTCTGATATACTATAGTCTTAGTTGACTTTCTCCATTATGTGTGAAACATGACATTCTTCCAGTTAAAGAACAGAAACTGGGGTTAAACTTTTAAGAGTAACATGTAACACTGTGAAATAAAAATTAAATGCCAAATTTCAAATTCCTTTAAGTATTTGTTTCCAAATAAGCCTGTAACGTGTATAGTGTAAAAAGTTAATCATGTTAACATCATATTCTATTATTATATCACAGGGCACTGTCATTCTATAAAAAATTACTATAGAGAAATAAAAATAAATTTAGAATTATCCTTTATAAAGCATTAAAATTTCCATATCTATTCTTTAAAAATGCTACTTAACTTTTATTGTCTAGTTATTCTAAAATATATTCCTGATAAATGCCAAGACATTAAAAAAATTTCAATTATGAATTAAAAATTATGAGAAAAGAAAAACTGGACTATCTCTCAAATCTGACAATGCAGCTTCAATTCCTTTGCAAACCAGTTAATATGCTAGTTCTATCACAGCCCAAGTCTACTAACTAAATATTAGCAGAAAGGCAAAAATAGTCACGGGAAAAAAAACAACTCAAAGGACACTGAAAAAAAAGTTTTAACAAAACATCTTCATGTAAATCAACTTCATTTCCTTGTGAATATTTTTTCCTCTTAAAAAAAAGCCAATGATCTAAAGATGACTGCTGTACTTACCACATCTCTGTCAATTCGGGCTGCCATCATCTCGGGTGTTTCTTCCTGCTCATGATACTGCCTTGGTTTCTCAACTAGAGAAATGAGAATCAAGTCTTTCAAACTTTTGCTTAAACATTACCAATATATGTAATTAAAATATGAAAATTAGCTAGAAAAGAGTGTCAATTGCAAAAAGGAACATCTCCCCTGGATACACAAATCAAAACTGTGCTCATAATCCTTGAAATGCATCCTTGCCACCACTCACAGAAGCATTTGGGCAGAGCTAAAGCATCAACCTGCATATCTTTATGATGTCTGTTCACCCTGTAACGTCCCCTATATTCTCCCTCTTTCTAGTGTCAGTCACCTGTGGAACCAACCCTAACTTAGCACCCTTTAATTCCTTCACAAGTAAGAAACACAAACCAGCATTTAAGCACCCACTTATCAAAAAGTAGCTAAGTTCTAACGCAAGAAAGCTACTGATTTTTATACATTCCAACACTGACTATAATGAAGTTTTGAGAGTTCTGATAGTAGACTGCTTCTTAAAATTCTAGTGCAATTAAACTTAAATCCCACAATGTTGGGCTATTTTTAAGCCACATGCTTTAAAAAAAGAAATATCTACAGGAATTTACAAATTAAAAAATAAATGTCTTAGGGCATTCTAGATGTTACCGTTGCTCAGTTGGCTAGAGCAGCAGTCCCCAACCTTTTTGGCACCAGGGACCAGTTTCATGGAAGATAGTTTTTCCATGGACTGAGGGTTGGGGAGCAATGGAGCTCTGTGGGGTCTGGTCCCTAACAGTCTGGCCTGGTGGTTGGGGACTGCAGGGCTAGAGCATGATGTTAATCATGAGGTCATTATCATGAACTTCCTTCTGGTATGAGTCAGTTAACACTATCACTAAACACAGATGGTTATTACAAATATTTCATAGCAGATTAACTTTTAAAATGTATAGATGGAACAGGAGAAATGTATTACCATGCATGGAAATATAAACCATGATACATCATCATGATTCATGATGTTTAATACAGAGAACTATAAAATACATGGAAAACTCTATATTGCTATGCCTCCTCTGTACTAACTTTACCCATAACTGAAACACTTGCCAATAAAAAAAAAAAAGAACAAAGAAGAAATCACTGAGTCTTATGAAAGTGGCTGTTAACTACTCTAAGATAATTAAAATTTATACAAATGAAAAATTGCCAGTTAGCTGCTGTTTTACACATAGTTAGCTGCTGTCTTGACTATAGTATACTACTACAGAAAGCAGTAAATTGAAGTTGAAATATAGATATTGGAAACTCCTGCTAAGTATCCCCCCAAAATATCATTTAGATGGCAAAGTGAGGGGGAGATATGGTATTTCTAGTACTTTGTCAGGTCTGAGACACTACTAGGAACCTAGTGCCACTGCCACAATTCTACAGAGATCAGTTTTGGAAGTTAAGGGTAGACATACTCCAGGGATTCAAAGAAGGAGCTGTTTAGCCTGCGTCAACCAGAGCCTTCAGAGGGATCATTACGATATTTCTTTTGGGGGGCTTTCCAACTAATAACTAGCCCGGATCCAGACAGAACCTCATGTGATAAGTGTGTTCTGTTTGGCCTAGTGGTAAATTAGAAGTTTTGAGAACCTTATCTCACTGTAATATAAACAAAGGACATGGCAGAGAGTATTTCAGACAAAATCTAATGAGGGCTAAGAAACCCCTGGGGATAAATTCTCTCTGTTGTAAATTGCATTAGGTTTAACATGTTTTTACAAGTTTGTTCACAATGTCTATAAACTTAGATTGTCTTATCCTTCCTCCAATTCAAGGAAGACTGTTTTGACCACTCTCAAAAAAAACAAAAAAAATCCCCTCCCCCAAAACAATAACAAAAATACTGTAAGTACACAAAAAGTAGAAAACACAATAAACTCCTCCTTAGTGTTTTAAACACAACATTTTAAATACAAAGTGGATGAATAGAAACTTATATATTCCTGAAAACAGAAACACTTATAAAATTAAAATAAGCAATAACAGTTACTTTATTTTTGAAAATGGATGCTTCAGAGATTTCTTTCTTTCATCTCTCTGGTAGCTGTGCTTACAAGTAGCCCTCTGAAAATACCTTTAAGAATACGAGAAACCAAAATAAACTGGAAAATAATTCAGAAAAAAAATGAACTCTAGGTACTGTTACAGGCATTATTTGCTTTCAGAGTCACAGCAACCTATGAATTATTATCTCCATTTTACATGAGACTCAAGTACAGAGAACTTTCCAAGATCACACAGGTAGACAGATCTAGTTCTTGCTTCAGAGCTCAGCTTTTGACACACCATATTCAAAGTAGAGTCCCATGTCACTCATTTTGGTAAGTAAGTTATATTGTTTAACTGCACTGCCATATATCCTGTATGAATAATACTTTACTGGATAAAGAATAAGTGATTTAAGAAGTCCCCCTGGAGTAGGAGGCAAAATGTGAGGCTCTAGAGTTAATCAAATTCAAATTTGCTGAATCACAATTTACTCATCCTTAAAATGGAGAGACTGGACCAAACATAATTTAAGCCATTTTCTGGTTATAAAAATTTCAGATTCTAGTAAAATGTTCTGACATATAAAAAGTTACACTAAGTTCTATGTTATAATTGTTTTTAAAAAGAATGCCAAGGTAAAATTATGCTACACGCATAGAGCCCTTTTAACAAGTTTAGCTAGATGATGAGTGACTTTTCCCCCTCCACTGCCAATACCCTACCTGTGTCCTGCATCCTTTCCATTACCCCAACAAATCTGTCCCAAAAGGGACAGTAGTTAGATAATAATAAATGGAAATAATGTGAAGTACAATCTAAAAATAAAAAAAAAAAAGAGTCTCTTATTTGGTATATATTCTATTACCATCTTTTTCTCAGTCAACTGAAACTTCCTCTCTTGGCATTAAAAAGAAAAAAGACTCTCCTATTAATATCATATTTATTAAATGGCTGGTCTGAACTCTCACAGATAGTAATCTTAAACAGTATTCAATGCTTAACTTTTCTTTATCTAAGATTTAATTTTTTAAAACTAACCTCAGGCTTCAGCTCAGAAATCAGCATCAGAATTTGAAAGCAAGAACTGTCACAACCCACAGGAAAGTATTCAATAAGTGTTATTTCTAAAACTACTCACAGTCCCCTTGGTCAGCTGCCCACGCAGACCAGGCTGCCACTCGACTTCTAACATCCACCTGGGTAACAGTCCCAGGGGGTGCAGGGGCAGGAGCCCTTGGTGGAGGTGGTATACCAGGGTCTGCTTTGGAAATCATTCTAAAAAAGATGAAAACAAACTGAATTTTTACCATCTCTATTTCTATAACACATCAATTCTCTCAATTTATGATTCAACCTTGAAAAGAACTATGTAAAGTGGCAATAAAGAGCTCCTAACCATTCCATATTATGTATATTTATAAATGTGCATAAAATACAAAACAATCAAAATTCAGCTGAAAACTACATTGAATTTTTTTCTGGGTCTCATGTGATTTGGAAGGGCTGTGGACCAATTACAGCCCTAATGTCTGGTTTGTACTTCCCTAAGCTAACTTCTCTTAAAACACCACTTATCTTTTCATGACTCTCTGTGACTTCCAACACCAGTAAGAGAAGCCATATCAGAGAAAGATCAGAAACATGGAGGGAAAAGGAGCAAATATATACTGACAAACTTGAGAGAGCAAGTGTGTTAAGACTACAGATTGTAATCAGTAAAATACAATAATATACCTCCAATGAAAATAATTTTTCTAAACTTTTAGGGTAAAAAAAAAAGACTTAAAAACAAATCGGTTCTATTCCTTAATTTCTTTTAATGTTTTTACCTCAGGGCATCAGGTCGCCTCTTCTGTTTCCCTCCTTTACTGTCACTGATTGCACTTTCAATATCTTCGCTAATTAGGTTTGCCTGCAATGAGACACAAGTTACCTGGAAGGTTATAGATTTTTCTGAATCTGGATATGCAGGTTAAAACAGAAAAAGGGATTATGCTCCTTGTTTTAATCAATAAGTATCTTGATGCAAAAAGTCTTTTTTTAAAGTCTGCTTTTAAAACATGACTCTTGAAGTTTTTAATTGTCAACTATATGAGGACAGGGTGCAAAAGCTGAAGGAATTTTTAAAGATTATCTAATCCTGATTCTGCTAGGAGAAAAGCCATTCTTGAACATAGGCAAACATAAAAAGGATGTGCATATGCTGAGAGTATAAGTACATGCTGAACATGAGACTGGGTAAACATCTCCACCTGAGAAGAAATGAAGGGGTCAGAAGAAGCAAGTGCATGGAGAGTACAGTTCCCGCCCTTTCTCATCCACAACATCCACTGGACACTCATTAACCCACTGAAACAAACCCCTGAGTCCCAGCAGAGTCACAGTATTCAGTAAATCCATCTTGAACCCATCACTATCACCCTCCCACAACAAATAAAGCAAGTTCTTTGTTCTCAAAATTGAAATCCAGAAACTCTACTCAGAATAGCAACTCTTAGTTCCCAGGGGGACTTTTAGAGCACAGATACAAATATCAAATTTGAAATGTTTTTTAACTTAGTCCTCTGTTTTCAAAATGTTTGAATTAAATTTTACTATATTTTCAGAGCAAAATATTCCCCCTTTAATATTTATTGATTTAATACATTTAACCTTACAAAATTCTTAATACACTTATGACTTTCAAAAGGTACTACATAAAAATCTGATGACTGTCACATATACAAATTACCTAAATGCCAGCTGTTTTCAAATAAGATTTTTAGAAAGTCATCTATGACATAAATTGAAATTAGAAGAAAATTGTAAAATACATATTTAGTCAATCTTAATTTATTCTATCATATTTTAATGTCAAAAATACAGAAAAATTAAGTGACTCTTTATGCTAATCTTCCAGAATTTCTTTATAAAGATAAAAGTTACTTGGATATTTCATAATCTATAATCAAAATGATAAATTACTGCTTTGGCAAAGTACCAATTAACACAAAATTATTTCTCTCTTAGAGAAATCAACTCAGGAAATAAAGGCATTCAAGGTTGGAGATAACTTCTAAGGTCCAATAAAGCATCCCAAATTATAATCATTTGAAATTACACTGTACTTGGAAATAGAAACTTTCAGGATAGCCTGTTATTACTGGCTCAACTATTTTCTCATATCACTTGGGGATCACAAAGCTTGAGCAATTATTCAAGTCATATAATTAAATGGTGAATTTAAATCAATATCGTGGGATATGTCTAAGTACTTCATTGCAATCATCCATGCTATGTGATCAGTGCAGAATAAATTAAGATTGCATGATTATTTATTATCCACAAAGCATGATTTCAGAAGAATCAATTTTTAATTATAAGTCCAAGGTACTTCATGAGAATTTAATATATTATCTACCTTTTTAAAAAATAATAATACATTTGACTTTTTAATATCATTCTAATTTCCCCTTTATTTATTTGGCATGGAAACTCTAAGGAAGATACTAAGGTATTTATTTGCCCTACAAAATTCTCAGAGAAACTAAACATCTAGTATCTAATAGCTGGCCATATGATCAAAATAGGTAATGCTGCCAGAACATCTGCTCAAAGGGGAAAAAAAAAGGTCACCATTCTTTTACCTTAATCTCATCACACTGGAACAGATGAAGATCTGGCTTGTTCTGGGTTGGCTCTTTGCACACTAGGGCAAGAATTGAATCATAGCTGCATGAATGCATCACAGCTTGGCAGTGCTGGATTGTGTTTAAAGGAAAATTCTCCAGTTCATTCTATAAATAAAGTAAATATTTTATTTTGTCAAACTTTTACTCATTTTCAAACAATTTGGCCTGATTGTAAACATTAATATTTCTGCAGCTTCTTGGAAAACAATATAAATTTTACAAACTTGCCTTTGATTCTAAATCAATCAGGCTCACAGCTCTGTCATCCACCTGAAGAATCATATCTTGAGTCCACACTTTGCCCTTGGCATCAAGCAATTTCAGCTTCCTTATTCCATCATCAACAGTTATCATAGCATCTTTCCGATCCAGAACAAAGGTAGTCAAGTGCTTATGATTGGCAAAAAAAAAAAAAAAAAAAAAAAAAGATTTATAATACACACAAACACATACACAACCTCTTAGTACACATTTTCCAAAAGAAAGTAGAATTAATCTAATTGAGTTCACTAGCAGAGAAGTGAAGGACAAACACAAAGTACTCTAAAACTTTATGATTATCTAATTGAGAGAATGAAGTCAAGCAGGTTTTTGTTGAATGAAGAAAATGATGACTTGACTCATAAGTTATCTAAATCTGTTTCATACCGAGCCATCTTGAACTACATAAACATGGCATTAAAAACAAATTCTTAACAGCTTAAATAACATTCCTTTAAAATAAACTTTCCCCCATTTTATTCTATTATGGTTATCTAAATGCTGAAAAATAGCAGGCTATCTATATGGCAGCTTTGAAATCATGGACACTGATACTGCAGAGTAGCAACGGCTCAATTATAGGCTGTAATAGCTGTCAAACTCTTCAATCTACTGAAACCACTTAATGAAACAAAACTGTTTAAATTTAATTAAGCATACTTGAGATAGATAGAAAACTGAAAATAAGATCAATTTGAAATTACCTCCCCGCTTAAATATTTTCTATTATAAGCAGAGGTCACCTAAATAAATTCCAAGAGCAAATATCTTAAAAGATAACAATAGGGCAAAAACTAAAAAAGAAACCATTGTTTAAATGAAACCAGTAATGACTTTAGATAAAACTAAAAATAAAACCACTCACTGAAACTGTCAAAGGCTTAGTTTCAAGAAGATTCTATAGTACAAAATAGAAGCTTTTGTCCTGTTTTAACCAAAATAAGGATGGCAATAACAAATGAATAGTAATTATGATACTTATTAATATGTACTCTTTGTGAAAATAGACCACAGACTAATAAGATACTTTCATATGTAACATTTCAGTTTCATAAAAATTTTTGAAAGTCAACACAACTTAAAATACATTATAGGAATAAAATAAAACATAATTCTGATTTTACTTCCAATTTTATGTCCCTTAAGGTTCAATCTAAATATTATCAAACACCAGAACATCTTACTTCAACATGGTACTGGGATATATCTGACACACTGCTGATGCTGTCACGTGCATAATTCTTCCTTTGCTCTGAAAGAGAAATTTAAAAAGCCATTATTTATCCATTAATAGGCTGAAGTTCATACATTGGTATCATGTGGCCATTTCTAAAACTAGTCTATCTCACATATAAATACAGTAGTTAACAAGTCACCATTGTGTGGTGTATCTGAAAACACTCATTATTCACAGTAAATCTAAAACCCACAGGAAAGCCTAAATGATATGCAAGAACAATTTGACCCACTATAAATTTTCAGAATTCCAAAGGTTAACAAGATTATAAATGCTCTAAGAAAAAGAGTTATTTTATCTGAAGGTTTTATTAATCAGGAACCTACTGTTTGGCAAAAAGATAAAAAACTGGCTTGTAAATTTCATCTGTTAATGCACTGAGACCAAAATATTAAATACAATTGAAAATACTGTCATAGATACTGTATTATATGAGTTAGACTACATTATTATTAAATAAAATAGGCACTATAAAGAACATCTCCTTTCACAACATCCAAACTATGGACAGTGTCAGAGGAGATTCAAAAGATGAGTCAATCATAGTGATTGCCATTAAATATTAACAATTTTCACACATTTATAGAACACACAAATGTGATACTTAGAATTGTAGATATAAACTGTTAGGAAAAATGAGAAAGTTGGGTAGAAAGTTTCATATCAAACTACTTAAAAGAAAAAAGAAAACTTTAATTTTCTTTTCTGAAATGCTGCAAAACCAAAAAATATTAAAATATAAAATGTGTGTTGACAGTATTTGGTATTTGTTATTTTCTTTTTTATTTTAAATATGGAACACTTTATGAATTTATGTGTTATCCTTGCACAGGCTAATCCTTTCTGTATTGTTCCAATTTTAGTAGGTGTACTGCCAAAGTGAGCTCTATTTGTTACTTTTTAATCAAACAATTTGCTTACTTGTAAATTCAGAGTTGCCCTATTTCCTCTAAAACAGAATGCTATGATGAAAAAGAACTCTAAGGGAGGGGATCAGTAGATTTTTGATTCTAGTTTTGGCTCTGTCATTAAGTAGGAAACAAAATTTGGGCAAAACACTTAATGCCTTGGACCACAGCACCCTTACTGTAAAATAAAAAGGTTAAATAAATCTAAGTACCCTTAGCTCATTAAAATTCTGATATATTCATATATATATATGTAACTTAACTTTCTTAACAACCAATTTTTTCTAAATATAAACATGTTTCTTTCACTTAATATAGAAACTTAGGTACTCCTACAACAGCAGAAGTTGAAAAGATCTGCTAAACATAAAAGCAAAGTATGAAAATATAAAGTACATATATGTAGACTTAGAATGTTAACATAAATTGTTTTAAAACTTCAATAAATCTTTGTTTCAAAACACATATGAAAGTCACTTATCATTTACATTTACTTTAAAAATTTAGATGGAAATCTCCATATTCCCTATATCAATATCACTCTGATATTCCAATATGTTCTATTTTTGCTTTTGCAGCATCAAAATTACTTAATAAAAACAGACACACTACAAAATTCAGTCTTTTCTACCTTTCTTTTTTTGTTTGGATGATGACCTGAAGAAGTATGATCCATCTGGTCCTACCAAAATAATGTGATCAAAAAGAAAGATCTGGTTTCACCTCAAATTTTCTACTCCAACGTAACAAAGCATAAACCTTCACTTACATGACTGTATTCTACATATTTAAAAAAGTGAACAACCATAATTTTTCTGATTAGTTGAAGATTAATAAATGTGAGATATTAAAACACAGATAATTGTTTCTGGGAGAACCATTATGACTCTTGAAATGTAATAACGTAATTCAGGGATACATCTGACAAAAGCACATCTAGAAATAATCACTATTTCAGAATCACTGGTTCATCATATTCTAATACAACTCTCATGGTAGACTCAGAACATGAGGGTAGTTCTGCTTCGTTCGATCCAACCTGAGGATAGTAAAAGAAATGGCAACAGTTACCATGCTATCCAGTTATACTATGGTAGCTCCAGGATGTTCAAATGCTTGACTTAGTCTTTCAGATAAGTGATTGGCAAACACAGCTGAAGGTCCAAAATACAGTATGTTTATACTTAGATATTCTCATTATGAAGTAGTAGGAATTTATATCCCCAGATTTCCCAATATATAGCTTCTCAGTCCCACAGAAACATAGTTTACAGAAACAAAAAAAACCTATTTCATAGCATTTTAAAACACTATGATATTAACTGATCACTTTGATTGCCCAGAAGATATGGCGTCATTTATAACATTGCAAATCATGTACCCATTTTAGAAATTCCTAAGCAGCTTTCTCTCCTGTATTTCATAATAAGATGTATGTTATAAGAAATTACCTTTTAAAAATCCTAAAAATGTATAAATGTCATAAAATAGATTTACAAATAAACTAGTAGTTCCAGTGATTTTTAAGTCAACAAATAAAGGTTAATATTAATGCTTTAATAGGCAATGTTAAAAGAAGTTTACTAAAAGGCAACTATAATACATTTCTTTTTTATGAGAATTATATGGACTCACAAGAACAAATGTAAATAGTAATTATGCTCCTAAGCTGAAAATCTCATAAAAGCCTTAAAACAGTGTAAAAAGCCTACATAAAGTCTCTCAACACTACTCAAGATGAAGCCTCTAATGAAGTTCACCACTTTCTCTTACAATGGTTCTCCTCTTTGATTGCACATGGGGCCCGACTACACAAGAGATTCTAATATTAACTGGTCTAGGGTGCAGCCTGGGTACTCCACTTTGCAAAAGCTCCCCAGGCAATTCTAATGTGCAGCTAAGGTACTCCAAAATCTGTGTAAATGTCAACTCATCTACTGTATGCTATCTCTTTAAGCAGAAAATTTTCCTTTCCAAATTAACAGTGTAAATCATGGTCAAATGGTACATGAAATAATAAATAAATCTACCAGTAGAGCTTTGGATTTCAAGTATTATTAGATGCTCAATATAGAGTAAGTCAATGTCTCCCTCCTCCCCCACCTCTTTCTTTCTCTTACAATCAGTTAGAGTTGGGAACAAAACTAACTTGCTTACAGCACCACTGGTTCTGTTGCATTATTTTTCCTATTAGCTTTTCTCCCATGGTCCAGAATATACAAATCCAAACAGACAGAATTAGATGAATTCAGTAACCAATGATGAAAATTCTATACATATCATTTTAGCATTATTGATATCCTGCACAAAAATCAATTATTTTATTTCCAGATCAGAAATAGTAAATTTAGGTTTCATTTAACTCTTTAATTACTACAATTGCAACTAGAAGTATGCAGGCCTCAGTATTTATAGTTAGTTCCCTTTCACCTGCATTGCTGTTTATGCATATCATAGCAACATGTGAAACAGCTAATATTCAGAGATAAAGCTAATATTTAGAAAACTTTTATTTTCTTTCTTTCAAAACAAAATGTTGCTTAGAAAGTAGGAATTTGGCCATTACAAAGACAAAAGTAACATAAAAGCAGCTGCTGCTATTTCTCTCTCTAAATAAAACAATGGGCTGGAGCTCATATTACTTTACACTTATAAAACTTTCAACCACAATAAGGGAGAATTCCTCTCCTACTAGTGTACAGTGTATAATTTCCATAGAGGAGAGGTGCTTAATGGGAATTGGTAAGGAGCACCGAGTGATAATTACAAGCTCTCATTATTAGGCAACTATCACAGTTTGACAGATCAGTATTTAAACCAAATACTGTTTTAAAATACAAACAAGTTAATTTTTAAAAACTACATCATTTAAGAATTAACTTTATTGGCCTGTTCAACAAATCATTAAAATGGCTTATCCCATGAAGTTAAAAGGAGCTTCAAAATTTTCAGTTAAGTTGGGAAAATTGCCAAACTGTCTTTTGGAGTCTCCTGCTCTGGTACATTCTATCAAGATGAATTTTGACTCTAACGTTTAGCCCCATTTTCTGGGACTCTTCAATCATGGGCCATTTACTTATTATGAATTTAAAAAAAAACCCATAAAATACAATATTTTGTTCTCTGAAAAAAATATTTAAATGTTTCCTCTAAATAAAATAGACACTGAAAATAACAAGAATGGGAAAAGAGGAATGAGTTTTCACTCATAAGTGCCATGTGAATGTTTAAGAGATTGCTTGAGCTTTAATTATGACAATTAAACAGAGAGACTAGCTCCAAACCAAGAGCAGGAGATAGAGAAAGACAGAAAAAGAAAGAAAGTTAGGTACAAAAAGAAAAATACGTAGGGAGGATATCTGTTGAAAAAGTGGTATTTTCAGGAACATTGTTATGAGAAAGTTGAATCAAGCACTGTGTGGAAATACAGGAAAGCTTATGGTAAACTCAATCATGCAGAAAATCACTGTGCAGTCTATAGTTTACTTATATCCAATTCTTACTAGCATCTCTCTGAGAAAAAAAGGAAAAGCAGGAAAACACAAATATATTTTCCTACTTGTTGTTAACATCACAAAACAGTTCAAACTTAAGGTTAAAATGAGACTTGAGAGAGTGCCTATCATATTTATCTAATATTATTTGGCCTCCCAGTAATGTGAATTTCAAAGTTAACGTAAGTGCTGGCAATAAAAGTATCACTAACAGGTAATTCTGTGAAATTTGAGTTTTTTTGGAGATGAGATGACTTAAAGCAGCTGATTATTTATGGTAAATGGCCATATTCCAAATTCAGTGATAGCTAATTTAAAGGGAACTTCCTTTTCTAGGAAGTTAAGCTATTCAGAACATAGCATACTTAAATAAAAAAGTCCTCTGAGTGATTAGAGGACTTAGAGATGTTGCCATGTCTAAAATCTACACATTTTAAAGTACAAACTAATGGAAAGACTCTCAAATCCCCACTCAGAACCTATTATTAACAAAACTTTCTATCTAGTTTCCCAGCCCACAGATATTAGAAGCAGGCATGTTAACAACATGGAAAAGTGACAGGCCTGGGATCTAGCTACATGGAAGAAGCAGCCCCAAATATTCAAAAGGGAAAAGATTATGCATGATGTGGTATAAAGGTAAGGAATGAAGCCTCTAAGACTATCCCAGCATATAAACTAATGTACACACACACAGGACCCTTTGAGTCACCAACAAGAGATTACAGGTTCCACCCCCAAGGGAAGGGACTGTTGAATATATTTTACAAGTATTTCCCATAAAAATGATTTTAAATTTTAGTCCCTAAAGACTGACAGACTAGCTGAAAAAAACATAAAATTTCCTATTCTCTGATAACAGTAGCTAATGAAATAAGTGGCAGAGAAAGAAATTAATGTTTATTTTCCTAAGTAAGTGTTACTTTGTCAGGGACAATAGTGATCCAGAGCCTTTCACATGCTGGCTTGGAAATTTCCTGTATAACAGTAAAGAAATGACAAAACAAAGTTATTAAAACTGTAGCATATTTTAACTGTTTTCCTTGAATAAATAAATTAGCATACATCCCACAAAAGCAGATTTACTGTCATATAAAAGCATAGTTCACAATACATTTTATAGGATTTATAAAAAAAAATATTTCTAGAGTACTATAGGGAGTGACGTCTGGAACATAAGTTTAAAAATAGATGATGAAGGTTACCTCTTTATCCTGTCAAAGTATCACTATGATTAGATGTATAACATCATTTGGAGGTAATATCAAGATATTAAATTTGAGGGCCTTAATGAATCTGAATATCCAGGATAAAAAGTGACCCTTCGGTATCCCTCCCCATTCCCATGATAGGGCCCTCACTTGTATTTTCTTATATAAACTCACCACAGAACTATTATCATTTCTATTTTATAGATGAGGAATTTGAAGGCAATAGATTAAATTATTTTGCTCAAAATAGCAGCCATTTGGTGGAGGTGCCATGATTCTGCTGCAGATCCCCTGGCCTCCAAAATCCATGCCTCTCTGAGCACATTTATTAGAAGTAATCGGGTTGCACATTATGGTGTCAGACTTGAAAAGTGTTCTCATGAAAAAGACAAGCTACATGGAACCTCTGATACAGTATCTAGACTACACTCAGTATATTAGAAAAACAGTGACCATTCTGGTGAAAACTCATGTTCTTGTGCACTAAACAGCATCCTCATATCACAAAGAAGTTCATGCACCAGCCATGAAGGCAAATTAATTCTTGTAAAATTTATTCAATTAGTTTAATAATTGTGAAAGGAGAAATTTTGAAGAAGATGCATAAATTGTGACAAAATAAACTATTTTACAAATCTCTCCTTCACCAAATTTCTAGTTACAAAGAGAAAGTTAAAACTATGCAGACCAGAGGCTAAACACTCCCAAAGCTATCTAAAAAGACAGCAGCCAGAGTTTGTTTATTGCAAAGGTTCCTTGAAAACATGAATACATTTCTCCACTGTCCTTCATCTATCCACTCATTCCATAGGCACTTGCTGAGAACGATAGAAGGCAGGCAGAGAGAGAGAGCGCGAGCGTGTAGTGTGTTCGGAGGGAATGGAAAGAAACATCATCTGCAACTTAAAACCATCTACTTTCTACGGCCAATACATTGCTAAGACTTCTGCCTTCCGGTAAATACTTCCTGGATTTGCCCCTTTCTACCTTTCTCTTTATATCCTCCATTTTACCTATCTACTGTTCATTTTCATCACACTACACAAAATTAATTGTCATATTTTCTTATGATCAAATTATCTTTAAGTTACACAACTTTTAAAAATCATCTAACCTTAAAAGGGGGACTCAGCTTGCTTTATATATAAATGGAGGGAAATTAAAATTTACTGTTTAAAAGATGAGGATTTTTAATCTTTGCATCTAAGATTTTTTAAAGTTGCTTCTAACATAATATAGACATTAAAATTTGCAGGTGAGTCCTATCTTCTATCCTTATTCCTTTATTAGCTCTCTGAAAGGAGACTTTTTAATCTATGGTTGTATGTGAGAGGATTAATACTCTTTCTCCTTAATACAAGTCTTAGGACTCTTATGAGATCTCTAATTTCCTATATTACTTAAAATCTCTGATTCACCTATTGCCATCCACATCCATCAAATACATCATCAGAATTACTATCAGAGTGAATCAAGACAAATGTGACCTATTACTACCTTGATTAAAGCACATCACAGGCCACTCATTACTTGTAAACAATGTCTAAATTCCTTAGTATGATTCTTCCTAATGCAGTCCATGTTCATTTTCCAATCTTATTTCACAATGAACCACTTAGCACTTTCCAGTTAACAATAACTGCTTAGGCCAGGTGCGGTGGCTCATGCCTGTAATCCTAGCACTCTGGGAGGCCAAGGGGGAGGATTCCTCGAGGTCAGGAGTTTGAGACCAGCCTGAGCAAGAGCGAGACCCTGTCTCTACCAAAAAATAGAAAGAAATTAACCAGACAGCTAAAAATATATAGAAAAAATTAGCCGGGCATGGTGGTGCATGCCTGTAGTTCCAGCTACTCAGGAGGCTGAGGCAGTAGGATTGCTTGAGCCCAGGAGTTTGAGGTTGCTGTGAGCTAGGCTGACGCCATGGCACTCTAGCCCGGGCAACAGAGTGACACTCTGTCTCAAAAACAAAACACAAAAAATAACTGTTTAAAATTTATTAATTCATAATACTCATTCTACAATTATTTATTGAACATAAATTATACATTAGCCACTGTGCTAAGCACAGGAAATCCTGAAGTTATCAAGACAAATATGGGCCATCTTGATAGAGCCGATAGTCTAGCTTACAAAGGTTTCATACTGCTGTTTACAGCATCCTCCTGCCCCCCAAATGCCTAGAGAACACAACTGACCTTTCAGAGCTCAGCTCAAGGCTCAAGTCCTCTGTGAAATCCTTTCTGACCATCCCACTATTTAGAAGAACTAACCACTCCCACTGCACCTGATACATACTGCCATCCAAGCACATTTAGCCTTTTATCATTTTTTAGAACAAAATGTTTGATTATTAAAAATAAAAACCTTTGTAGAAAAGCATTACAGATGAAAAGCTGTAATTACACTTACTGACTCAAGGTCCAATTATGCATCAAACACTGAACAGGCATAGCAACGGGCTACACATGCAAGTACATTGGACACACAAACGCTTAGATTCCACTTCTATTAATACAAATCAACTTAATTAATGTAAAAGACAAGGGGGAGTACAGGCACATGAAATCTGCCCAGAAACTAAATTGGCAGAGATGTCGAGTTAACAAACTATTGAAGGTTACCCATCTCTAAGAAGTCACTTCTCATTGTTATAAAAATGCTTAAAACCTAAACATGAACCCTGTGCCTGGCTTATAATTTCCTTAAGAAACTGCAAAGAACCATAGACTAGTTATTAACATCAAGTTTCCATGCAAAATGGTCTAAGAATTTATTTGAAATACCTTACATAAGAACTGAAATAAACTTGGCAAACTACAATTATACTCAAGTTTCAAACCAAGAATTCAAATCAGCCTACATCTGAAGTTTCACTATCCTAATTTCTCAGGATGTCTTTTCTATAATAATTTTAAATGTAGTTACACTGCAAACAAACTTTTGGATGATGACTGATGTACTGCTTAACCTTAGAGTAGAAGAAATTAGCAGCAACTAATAAGTCTCAACTGTAACAACTTGTATAATAAGCACCATAGGTGGAATGTTCTCATGAGAGGCATCTAAAGTAATATACTCCACACTTTGCAACAGTTACCTAATTCTTCCACATAGTTTTAAGAATTTTGTGCCCTGATTCTGTTAAAAATAATAGTATGAAGACTAAATCACATCCATTGTTTTTGTGTTAACAATTTAGAGGGCTGTTCTCCGAAATTCAATAGATCTAGTTAACACTACCACAGTGTTTCTAAGTGCTTGGGTTTCATGGGTGGATTCCAGAGCTATTTATCATAACAATGTATTTACTAGCCTGTCTCACCAAATGCTGCACAGGCAATGACCTTCTCTTATTCATCTTTGAAACGAATAACAGGGAAATAGAAACTACGAAGATCATGGCCTCACACACCAACGTACTTAATAACTACCTGTCTAGAAATGAAAGACTGAATTAATTAATTACTTTATTCTTACCAAAAAACTTTTCCTTTTTCAGTTACCTTCAAGTAACTCTCTAGACTACATACATAAAATCATATATTACTGGTCCTGTACTGAGCATAGATTTACGAGTATTTATGGACTACATTCTCTAGATTTGCAATTCACAACTACTTGATTGTGTAAGAATGTCTCAATATAGTGCTCAAGAAACTGAAACCAACACTAACCAGATTCACAAGCCCATAAAAAAAAGCTATATATGGCATTAAATCCATTTTGTGAAGGTATAATGTGAGCAATAATGCCAATTCACTGAGAACATAGCCAGAAAAAGAATCACAAAACCTTAAAATTGTTCATTCTTACCACAGCCAAGAAGTTGTAGATCTAGATAATGCAAAAATAAAAGAATTCCACAATTTAGAAAATGCTGTTGGTTCCTACAGTACATAATAACAATGATAATATCAACAACAACAACAGCGAATCCATAGTGTTTTCTGGTTGCTAAGCACTGTTCTAAGTATTTTGCATGTACTAACTCATTTAATTCTCATGGCTACCCTATAGAGATATCCCTATTATACAGATGAGCAAAATGAGGCACAGACAAGTGAAGTAATTTGCCTAAGATCACTCAGGTAATAAATAACAGAACTTGATTTAAACCTAAGAAGACTGGTTTCAGAGTCTTTGGTTTTAACCACAATACTATCCTGATTCTTTATTGCTATACAGTAATAAAAGGCCATGTAGACCCTGTACAAACAAATGCCTTCCTTAACATATGTGGTATATTTCAGGAGTCCTCAACTTCTTTTTAATAATAATTTCTATTTTATACTTTAAGTTTAAAAAATATTGTGTATATGTGAGACAATCTAGAGAAGGCACTGGAAGTTAGAGAAAGATCAAAGACAAAGTTTATTTTGCAGTACAGAAAGAAATTATATAAGGAGTGCTGGTCACAATATAATGCTACTCAAAAGGTTCAAGAGCTATAAGGAAAAAGTTCTGTCACCTGTCAGCCCACATCGACTGGATTAGTCACAAAGATCAACAAACACATTACAAATAGTAAATGGGAAAATCCACGTAAGGCATTGGTGCCACACAAGGACTTTCAAAAGCATCGCAATACATTTCATCTGTACTTTTAAATTATATGACAGCAAGCTGAGTTCATAGCTTTGGTAGCTTTTACAAAAATTCTTCTTAAAAATAATCCTTATTTAGCAATCACCACTTCATTACAAAGAATATGAACAGGGTGTGGGTTTCAACTATGAGTTTGAAATTATAATTTGTAAAAAGTGGTTAGAAACAGAATTATACCCCATCAAATAAACAATCATACCATAAAGGGCCTTTGCACTTGTTTTTGAACTGTGTTCTCTGTCCATCTGAGAAAAGGTGGGTGATGATCCGTAGCCACTGCAATAAAAAAAAAATGGTCACTGTGTTGGGTTAAAGTCCAAAGTAAGTAATAGAAACTCAAACTAGAAAATAAAAATTCCAATGCACTATAATCACCATGTGTTTTTAAAAAAGCATATTGAGTTTACACTAACTGAGCTTGTCAAAATGAGCAAGATCCTGCTCCGGTGAGTGGTGAAGAAATAAAATACAAACCACACCACCCTAATGAGGACTAAGGATGGTGTAAATCACAACCTCCCCTGTCATGATGGTAGCAAAGACGATTCACCAAGGTTGAGACTATCTTAGAAGAGTTTAAGTTTACCATATTGAATTAAGTTCTGAGTGGTAATCCAGTTATAACAAATTCCCAATGATTTAAGCTTAAGATATAAAGTAATAGGCATGATATTCATAAATACTTAAAATACAGCTGACCTAAACAACACTTTATCATTAAATTTGACCTGCCTTACCCTATTATCTAGCCTCTTGTTACTAATGTTGTGTGAAGTAAATACTGATTTATATGAATTTTATTCATTTATGCAATAAACATTAAGCTCTGAAACCTAGAAGAATAAGGATTATGGGAGGAGAGACAGCATACTGTTAACAAGACAAGTAAAATGGTTACAATAGAATGTGATATCTGGGTTAAAACTAATAGATGTGACATGTAAAATCAAAGAAAGATTAACATTTTATCAACATATGCAAGAAGACTTTACCACCAAGTTGACACTTACGTAGAACCTAAATGAATAAAAAGAAAGCTCAGAAAACAGGCAGAGAAGCAAGTGGGAAAAAGGCAAGTGGAACTGACTCATGAAATAGCATGGTGTCTAAGGAAAAATGCTGTTAATGTGACATGCCCGGAGCAGATGAATGGCTGGAGAAGCAGAGGCAGATTGGGGGCTTTTGACATCAGGCTTAAAAATTAAATTGTATTCTCTAAAATAGATATAGCAAATACTATCTGGTCTGAAAAATGATGAGAGAAATGTACACCACAATGGCCAATATCAAATAACAACAACATTAACCACAATAACACAAAGGCCACTTAAGTCAGGGTTGTGATTTCAAATTATACCCAGAGCCATTGGGATTGTTTTGTTTGTTTGCCTGATCTTTTCTTCTTTTACGGAATGGTAAATATCCTGATAGTCTGAACTAAATGACATTTAACCCTCCTCAAATGTCAGTATTTTAAGAACAAAAACAGAACGCTCAAGAGAAACTCAAAGCTCTAAAGTAGAGTATATTTTTGACTACGAAAAGCAAATAAACTACCAGAATGAAACATCTCTCAACTATGAGATCGCTATCACTGAGCTGATGTTTTACTTTACCATCTTACTCTTGATCAGATATACTAAATTTCTAATGATAACGTGTTAGTAATACAGAGGTATTATATATTAATGAGGAATGAACTACATAAAGAAATGAAACTAATCATTTCATTAAAGATATAAAACAATCAAAACCACCAAGTCAAAGCCCCCCAAAACAAATTAAATATAAACCTTTCAACTTACTTCATTTGAGATGGGTACATTCCGAAACCACTGGGATGATTAGAAATATGACCATTCATTGTGGCTTTCACACCTATGTTCTAAAAAAAGAAGCACATAGATAGATTAAAGGCAATAAAAGGGCCAAAGCACCCAGTGTCAACAAATATGTGTTACTGTCACCCACTCATTCAACAAATATGTGTTACTGTCAGGAATGATGCTAGCAATACTAAGATAAAGACCTCCACCCTCAAACCGGGTGTGGTGGCTCATGCCTGTAATTCTAGCACTCTGGGAGGCTGAGGCGGGAGGACTGCTTAAGCTCAGGAGTTCCAGGCCAGCCTGAGCAAGAGTGAGACCCCGTCTCTACTAAAAATAGAAAAATTAGCTGGGCATCGTGGCATGCGCCTGTAGTCCCAGCTACTCAGGAAGCTTAGGCAGGAGGATCGCTTGAGCCCAGAAGTTTGAGGTTACAGGGAGCTATGATGACACCAAGGCACTCTACCCCAGGGGGCCAGAGAGAGACTCTGTCTCAAAAAAAAAAAAAAAGTCTCCACCCTCAAAGAGCTCAGACTCCAGAGGTATAGATGGACATTCCAGAGGTATAGATGGACATGTAAACAAAGATCCAATTGGCATTTGACATTAATAAAACTGTAAGCAAATTGAGGTAAGTAAAAGGAAAATCTAAAATATAGTTGAGTTCTCCAAGTTTAGAGGCATAATTCTATATTCTGCCCAAACACAAAATCAATTGTCAATTTTATGAGGTGTTATTTTGTTTATTGTTTCATTATAAAAGTAATATAGACTCATTAAATTGAAAAAATTGAGAAACACAGAAAAGTACAAAGGGAAAAAGTATCACCCAGAGTCCTATCATTTAAAGAGAATCATGTAAGTCCTGTCAATTATCGTCCAATCTTTTTGCCTACATGTGGTTTTCTACCCTCCCTTCCTTCCATCGTTTTTGTGTTTCTTCCTTCCTTCAAAGCACATTTGACAATATTCTATACATGTGTGCTTGGATGCTTATTTTTCAAGAAAGTGTTCATTTACACATTCCTTTTACTTTTCACAAGAAAATAATTTTAAAAAGCAATACCAGATATTTAACTTCAGAAACCATTTAAAAATCTATTTTGCAAATTGAACAAATTTCCTTCAAATAAGATAAGTAAGTAAAACTTCCTTACTGCCAAATGGAATGCCTTTTTCTTTCTTCTAGACAACATTGCTACTGATTTACTTCTATTCACTGCTGGATATTTGGTCCTTCCTGGGTTCTGTGTCACTAAACTATTCTAGATCCTGTCTTATTTTTCTGACTTTTGTCTTCTCCTATACATTATATTACTATGTCCTCTCAAAAACTGAGAGTTAGGCAGGACATACCCCAGCTTTATGATGAGACAAGGACACAGTTGCTAATACAAGCATTAGCAACTATTGAGTGACTATAAAGTCTCAGGTACTATAATATATATGACTAGGACTACCAAGGTGAACCAGACAAGGTACCAGCTGGCTGTAGAGTCAATAGTTTAGTGTGGGGCAGGAGACAGACACTTAATGAATAAACATAAAATTAAAAATTGTAGTTACTATTACAAGGGGAAAATTCATCATAATATGAGGCCATATAATAAGGGAACTTAATTCAGCTTGGGAGGGCATAGAAAGCCTACATACAGAAATGATATTCAAGACCTGGTAACTTCAAGTTAACTCTTTCTCATTCTTAGAATATCCCATTTAATCACAATGTCCTTGGGGAAGCTTTTATTTACCTTCCTGAATAGATAAAATTCCACTATCAGACAATCCCCACACTATAAACAACTTTTCGAAGTACTCATGACACCCATGGTTTTTCACTTATTTAAATTAATTTGATTTCACTAGACTATTAGCTCCACAAAGACAGGGATTTGTGTTTGATAACTTCTGCTTTTTAAGCAATAAGAAGGACAAAAGGCACATAATAGGTGTTCATTAAATATTTATCCAAAGAAAGAAAGAACGGAAGTCCATGTCCCACTCTTCAAAGAGTTTATTGTATTCTTAGGGAAACAAAATTAATTCTTATGAAACAAATAGTAAGTAATTAAATCCCAATGTATGTGGCTCCATTTTAAATGCCCTAGAGGTTCAGACAAGGAAAAAGCCATGAAGCTTGCCATAACTTTTTTGAAGGGCTGGGACTTGACCTAGTTCTTAAAGAATAGTTAAGAATGGTCCTCAAAACACTCAAGTTTAATTCAAGCTTTCCTGATAGTGTTATCCATATTTATCTACTTCTTAAAAGCAAATTTCTAAATCAAGAAGCAAAGAAATACAGACCTGTGCTACCCTAGATAAGTACTGCACTTAAAAAATTACATTATATTTATTCATATCACATTGTTGAATTCTTTTTATTGTCGTGTGTTTTCCCTCTTCAATTTATATCCAGACACAGTTAGTCATGTGCTGGAGCAAGGGGGAGGGCCTGATTTGTAGTGCTTATTTCTATGGTATAAATATTGCCACCATGGCTGATTTCAAGCTATTAATGTCTTAACAGTAGCTCACAAAAATCCTAAATATTTCACAGTTGGTTCTCACAAGCTTATTGGATCTAATTAGAGCACATCATTGCTACATTATAGAATTTGGGCCAGGACAGAGGCCTGGAATAACATTATGGATCTAGAGCTAATGGGGTTAGGATACAGACATTCACAGAAGCCTGGAATTCTAACAGTATCCCTGGCACTAATTGGCCTAGGCAAGTCAAGCCTGTCTCAATGTTCCCATCAGTAAAATAGAGATAATTCTTGATCTTGGTCTTTCCAACTCATGGTGTCAGTGTAAATAAAGATCAAGTTATGAGATAGTCTTGCAAGTTTCTTCCAAAGTTAAAAAAAAAAAAAGAGAGAGCGAGAGAGCAAGAGAGCGAGAGAGCGAGAGAGAGAGAGAGAGAGAGAGAGAGAGAGAGAGAAGTGTTCTTTCAAAACAATCTGGTTCATTTAGTATATAAATTAAACCCCCAGGGTTTGTGCTGATTTTGATCTGGTTTGCATTTTAAAGCCACAGCAGCTGGTTTTAATGAAAAGTGATAGCCACAGCATCTCATCTTTTCATGTTTAATTCTTCATGACAGTCAAATAAATGCATGGTCTGTGTTTTGTTTTAAAAGAGTGATCTGTTAGAATAAGAGAACATTAGAAAAGGGAATAGAAAATGTCAATTTGCTAAATTGAATTTTAAATATAGAAACTTTTCTCATTTGTCAATCATAGTTTCACTTGTCACAGTTGCTCATGTGGCAATATGGAGGCTTTCAAATATTTAAATACAGCAATTACAGTGTATACCTTGCAACGTAAACAATTACAAATGTCTGACTTTTTTCCTTTAGGGTTTTAAAAGATATATCCAATTTATGCCTATATAGACCATTAAAAAGCTTCTGCATATATACAATTTAAAAGAACAATCAATTCTTACTGAAAAATTAGGTGTTTTTGTTTTTATAAAGTGTTAGAGCAACTTAAAAACCAAGGAGACAATGTTTTCATCACTTTTAAAGACCTACAAAGGTGGTTAATTATACTAAATTAACTACTTAATTATCCTAAAAGTGTACACTAAAACTATCATAAGTGGGTCTACTTATACGCAGATTTTCTTCTGCTTCTGATACCCAAAACAGCAAGACCAACCCCTCCTCTTCCTCCTCAGCCTACTCAATGTGAAGAAAACAAGGATGAAGACCTTTATGATGATCCACTTCCACTTAATGAATACTAAATACATTTTCTCTTCCTTATGACTTATAATTTTCTTAATAGCATTTTCTATTCTCTAGCTTACTTTATAGTAAGAATACGCATATGATATACGTAACATATAAAATATGTGTCAATCAGTTGCTTATGTTTTCAGTAAGGCTTCTGGTCAACAGTAGGCTATCAGTAGTTAAATTTTGCGGGGGTCGAAAGTTATATGTGAATTTTTGACTGGAGGGGGTCGGTGCCACTAATCCCCACCTTGTTCAAGGGTCAACTTATTTGATTTTAAGAGCATCAATTTCCTTATGAAAATACTTTTAATAAGTCATAGTTACCATAATTTTCTTCTATTTTCTACAGAAAATAACATTCTTTGGCAATTACAAGGATAAAAATGATAAATTTAAGATCTAAGTTGAGCACACCAAAAATGTTAAACACTATAACTTAAAAAAAAAAATAGAATGTATGAAAATCACTGTAAGAAGAAATAAATGAGGCTATTAATAAGACTAAACCAGGAAATTAAATTTTTATTTCAAAGTTTTAAGATCCCCAAATATATAATAAATAAATAAAATTTTAGATTCCATTTTCTTTTCTTTGCTCTTGCTTGCATCTGATATCAATTTTCAAATTGATAAAGAGTATATAGTCATGACTCAAGGCTAGAAAACCACCAATTCAATCTTGCTACCACACAACTAGTAGCTCTCTGCATATTGAGCTATCCTTTAAATGACTTGTTCTCTCAGAAAATTTCACAAAGTTTTTTTATTATTAAAGTATTTATTTGGGTTTGATGAAGTATCTTGAAGTTTCTATATTTAGATTTCAATTTAACTTAATGTATGTCTCCGCATCTAAGTTATAACCAAGTGGGACGGGGTATTTATCATTATTTAGGGTTTTAACTAAAAGACAGCTGAAACTTAATTTATACCAATACTCTGTGACATTATATACCAATGATTTTGCTTAAAACATAAATAAAACCAAATAATCTGTTTTAAACCTCTTAAATCATCACACATTCTGTCTCTAGCAGTGTCTTCGAGAGCAATCCCGTTTTAATACCTCTCACCATTACCATCAGTAAAGATGTTACCATCTATTTTTCTGTGTTATTTGGTCCAAGTAAATAGTTTTTATGTGTGAATAAACTTGGAAAACTAATAAGAACATTAAACTATAATAATAATAATATTAATAGTGACTAAGATTGTGAAGGTATCACAAAAATTTCTAGGCTATATAAAAAACAGTATTTTCTTAAGCCCAATATCAATGTAAGTAAAGTAATATCATTTTTTTTTAATTTTTTTTAAAGACAGGGTCTTGCAGTATTGCCCAGGCTGGTCTCAAACTTCTGGCTCAAGCGATCCTCCCACCTCGGCCACACAAAGTGCTGGGATTATGGGTGAGCCACCACACCTAGCCCAAATAAAGTAATTTTATGCCTTTAAATCAACATACTGTAATCACTTAAAATAATTAACTTAGTTCCTCTTTTTTACAATGATGTGAAAATTCTTAGGCTGTTTATAAGTTAGTACGTAATTTTGAGAAAAGTCTATGATCAATTCAGAATGTTGTTGGTTTAACAACTGGCTTAAGAAAAATACTTATTACAAACTTAAATATGCAACTTAAAAAAGAACCACTTTAGCACTAATTAATGTTTGACATTGTGATATACATTTCATAGGAAGGCCTAACACAGATAGGTGCCCTATTACCACTATTCTGAGTACTTCTCTTCAATTGTACTCAACTCGCTGAATTGCTGTGATGATGACATCATCAGCACACATAAATTATTGGATGTTAATCTGCACATGGCAAATTACTAATATCTCAGTTCAAAACACTGTTGATACTTCACTGACTTGGGAAAATACACTATTTTAAAAACTGCTATTTATTGAGCTTTTACCCTATATCAGGTATCATGCTACATGTTTTCTTTTCATTATCTTATTCAATCTTCACATTAATTTTTGAAGAAAGTACTATTTTTTATTTTCATTTTACAGATGAAGAAATTGAGACTAAGTGCCATGACCTTTGTGTGATATTTTGAAACTTAATAAAATCATATAGTGCCATGAATGACTGGACAGTAGTCTTACCTGTTTCTTGCATCAGATATAATCATAGGTGGAGGAGAACACAAAGGGTAAAGGAAAGCAAAATGTCATTCAAGCATCCCCCACTTCATATGGCATTTTACAAACCTCATTTTATCCTTAGAACAACTTTGTGGGATAGTTATTGGCTGTATTTTGCAGGTGAGATCACAGCCTCAAGGTGGTTAAGTCATTTGCCTAAGTGGTTGCAGAAGGAGCTAGAATTAGAAGTAGGATTCAAACTCTGATCTGGCTGACTTATAGTCCATTTTCTTCCAATAAGTTACACTGTTAGTTTTGCCATTGTATTCTGTCCAAAAATTTTCCATTCTTTTCACTCTGAGTGGCTCCATGATATTCTTTATCCTCGTCAAAAATGTTTCTTTAAATAAGCTATTAAAAAATGCTAGTTTGTAGAAGAGAATTTACTTTGTGGAAGGAAATATTATAATATCAGTAATTCTACTTTTTTGAGGAATAGCTTTGTATTGCTATGTAAATATACTGTTCTCTGAAGAATGTGGAAAAAATACCATCAGGTCTAGAAATTCCATATATTAAAAACAATTATAATACTGAATATGCATTAATTAAGCTGAGTGCTTTGAATAATATAATTTTTTCACTGGTTAAATATCTACATATGTATTTGTATTACTTTTTGGGGTTAATTTATAAAAGTTGAGACTTTTCTTAATATAAAAGTTGGTTCTTTTGAGTGTGGATTACTCATAAATTTGCATTTTTTCCATTATAATTAACTATTTATCAAAGGAGAAAAAAGGAAGTATGCCTACAATTTAACTAATCTTGCAACAAAAATACAAATATAGTAGGAAAAGGAATAAAATTTAGAGACAAAAGAAATTTTCTCAATCTCTATTACCAGGTTTCCCAACTCCACTTTTGGTTAGTTAGCTGTGGGCAGAGGTGGTAGTTAGACTAGATCTTGAAGTATTTTCCAGTAAGGTCTTCATTAAGTTTCACAAGTGATATGAGGAATTTTAACTGAAGTCTCCATATATTTGTTTCTATATTGAGTTTTCCTTTTTACATATGCCTTGCCCATACAGGCTTGAATCAAAAACCTTTTATCAAAAAGTCTATCTCCCTGATTGTATTGTTTCAATAATTAACAGTGGACTTACAGAGAGCCATACAGAATGACTGCTACAATAAATTGACTTTTAAAGGAGCATGTATTTTACCAGAGGAAGTTTTTGACTGAAAAGTACACTGTGATGAAATCAATCAGCTAAAGTAGGTTAGGTGCCTTCTCACCACCATTGGTACCACCCTGGAAGAAACTTCCATTCACTCCATCACATGCAGTGAGATCTAATTAAAACTGCAGCTAAATTCTAGGTTTTTTAAATAAACTTTTTAATTTTTGAATCATTTTACATTTACAGAAAAGTTATAACAATAATAATACATGAAAGTTCCTACATATCCCATTTCCTTACTGTTAACATCTTACATTAGTATGGTGTTTTGAAACAATCAATAAACCAATATTAATATTTTATTATTAACTAATATCAATACTTTATTCAGCATTTCTTGGTTTTTTACCTAATGTCTTTCTCTGTTCCAGAATCCCATCCACAATAGCACATCAGTCCTCACGTCTCACTAGGCTCCTTTAGACTGTGGCCATTTCTCAGATTCTCCTGGCTTTTGATGACTATACATACTAGCTTCCTAGAGCGGCCATAACAAATTATCACAAACTGGGTGGCTTAAAACAACAGAAATCTATTCTCTCACAGTTCTGGAAGCTAGAAGTCTGAAACCAAAGTATCCAAAGGGATAAGCCAGCAGTCCGCAACCTTTTTGGCACCAGGGACTGGTTTCATGGAAGACAATTTTCCATGGGGGCAAGGGAGGGGAGCAGGAGGTGGAGTTCTGGCATCGATGGGAGAGATGGGGAGCTGGGGAGCAGCTGTAAATACAGATGAAACTTAGCTGCTCACCCACTGCTCACCTCCTACTGTGCAGCCTGGTTCCTAAGTTTCATGGGGGAAGGGGTGTATGGAGCTCAGGCAGTGACGTGGGACCCTGTTCCTAACAGGCCATGGCCCCCAGGAGAAATCCTTCCTTGCCTCCTCTGGCAATCCTTGGTAATCCTTGGCTTATAGATGCATCGCTCCATCTTCACCTTGCCTTCTGTGGCTGGGTGTCTGTGTCCAAATTTCCCTCTTTTAAGGATACCAGTCACTGGATTAAGGTTTATTCTAACCCAGTATGATCTCATCTTAATTACATCTGCAAAGCCCCTATCCAAACAATGTTACTCACATATGAATAGACAGGGTGGGGGGGGGAATGTCTTCTAAGGGAACAGGAGCATGTGTCAGGCTTTCCCACTATAAAGTGACTTTCCTCACTACCACCACAGTACTCTCTAGAAGGAAGGCACTACGTGCAGCCCACGACATGGGGGTAGAGAGTTATGCTCTACCCCCTTAAGGAGAAAGTATCTGCTTAGATTATTTGGAATCTTTCTGTATGAGAGATTTGTCTATTCTCCCCCATTTATTTATTTATTTATTGTTTTTTTTAATCGAACTGAAATGACAGAAAAGCAAAACAGGAGGGCTCCGATTCATAGAATAGAAACTCTTGATGAACTTTTCCCTGTAAACTCCCATTTCACGTGATTTAGACAGGAACTGAGCTACACTTCAGTTATGTGCTAAATACTGCTTAAAAAAAAAAAAGGAGGCAAGAGAAAGGGCATGAAAGAGACCCTTGGCTAACACCACCACAAGATAATCAGAAGTTTAAAAAATAAACACTATCTAAGAAGTTCAAATCTGGGAAGCAAAAAGTTGTTGGGTATGGAATTATCACAAGAGGTAGAATTCTCACAAGAGGTAGAAACTGTGGACAGTTTCTCCCAGGATAAGAATAAAACTAGACCTTTTTCTGTTAATCAGTTTTCAATTGAACACATTTCAGAAAACAATACATATTTTAAAATGAGAAGTAGAGAAATCCATTCCACCTGCCCCATCACCCCCAGTAACTTTGTTTTCAAACCTCTACTTTTTGTAAATCAGCCTTGAGAGCTAGTATTCACTGATATACTATGAACCTTAGTAGAAAGGTTCCTAAATTAAACTTCATGTCACTGAGCAGTATGCAACCAAGGCCACTGAGAAAATTAGGATCAACTATGATATATTTTCAATGCTAAATATACTTCTTCCATAATAGCACCATATACTAAATTAGTACATTTCAACATACTTTACAAAGGCAAGTTGATAAAGAGCTACTAGGGCCTGACACAACCCGGCTGGGTGGGAAGACAGAAAAACATGCTCTAAAACCATCTCTTATTTTAAGGTTTTTATTTTTAATTGACAATAATTGTACATATAATGGGGTACGATGTGATTGATGTTTTGATACTTGTGTATATTGCGGAAGGATCAATTCAGGCTAATTAGCATGTCTATCACCTCAAATATTCACCATTTCTTTGCAGTAAGAACATTTAAAATTCTCTCTTTTAGCTATTTTAAAATATGCAATACCTTATTATTAACTATAGTTACCATGCTGTGCAATAGATCACCAGAACTTAAACAAATGGGACCTGATCAAATTAAAAAGCTTCTGCATAGCCAAGGGTTTACTATCATTAGAGCGAAAAGACAACCTACAGAATGGGAGAAAATATTTGCTTTCTATACATCCGATAAAGAGCTGATAACAAGAATCTATACAGAACTTTAGAAAATCAACAAGAAAAAGTCAAACAACCCCATCAATAAATGAGCAAAGAACATGAACAGGACCTTTTCAAAAGAAAACAGACTAATGGCCAGTAAACATATAAAAAAGTGTTCAACATCTCTATTAGGGAAATGCAAATCAAATCTACAATGAGATACCATCTAATTCCAGTGAGAATGGCCTCTATCAAAAAGTCCCAAAACAACAAATGCTGGCATAGATGTGGAGAGAATGAATACTCTTACACTGCTGGTGGGACTGCAAATTAGTACAATCCCTGTGGAAAGTAATTTGGAGATACCTCAAAGAGCTAAAAATAGAAATACCATTTGATCCAGCAATCCCACTACTAGGTATCTATCCAAAGGAAAAAAAGACATTCTATAATAAAGACATCTGCACTCGAATGTTTACAGCAGCACAATTCACTTCTGCAAAGATGCAGAAACAACCCAAGTCCCCATCAATACATGAGTGGATTAATAAAATGTGGTATATGTATACCATGGAATACTACTCAACTACAAAAAACAATGGTGAACTAGCACCTCTCATATTATCCTGGATAGAGATTGAGCCCATCCTTAGAAGTGACGTATCACAAGGATGGAAAAACATGCACCACATATACTTGCCATCAAATTGGTACTAACTGATCAGTGCTAAGGTGTTCACATGGTAATGATACTCATTGGGTGCCCATCAGGTGTGGGGGATGGGGGGAGTAGACTCACAACTAATGGAAGCGGAGCGCACTGTATGGGGCAGGGAAGGATTCTTGTAGCCCTGGCTTGGGCAAGGCAAACGCATTACATGTAACCAAAATGTTTGTTATTTGTACCCCCATAATATCCTGAATTTAAAAAAAATTAAAAAATAGATCACCAGAACTTATTTCTCCTGTCTAACTGAAACTGTATACCTGATCTTAAGTGACATAAGCCACGCACATAGAGACAAATACCATGTGATCTCACTTACATGTGGAATCTAAAAAAAAATACATTGAACTCATAAAAGTAGAGAATAGAATGGTGATTAGCAGAGGCTGGGTATGGGGTATGGGCACGGGGGTGAGGAAAGGAGAAACAATTGTAAAACCATTTTTAGTGAGATTGAAACTGCTGAATTCAAATTTCATTCTGACATATTAAATGGCCTCTAAAAATAGTACATCATAACACATTACAGGTACAGTTAGAAGAGTTATATATAGAGATACAACATTTTAATATTTAACCACCCTGTCACATGATTACCTTCCTCTGTGTTACCTGGAGCAAAGGAAGTTAAGTGGTAAACAAAAGACTGAAGGCGATTCACTCTGCGTTTTCAGTACAACCCCTTAAGAGAATCAATGTTTTATAAGATGTACACCACTATTTTTATAAATGCTTACAACCTGCAAAGTAGGAAATGCCACCTTTAGGCAACTGCTATACTGAATTCATCCCTTTTTTCTTAATCATAAATACATCTTCCCTACGGTTATTAAAAGCAAAAACTTAATTGTTAAACCTCACAGGACTTTTTAAAAAGCAATGGTCTTCTACTTTTAAAAAGGTTAAAGCTTTCTAGTGTATTACAATGCACATGCTTACACCACCCCAAAACTAGTTATAGATTTTATTTTAAAAAAAGATGTGATTTCTTATCTCTACTTCATCTCTTCCTGCATGCCAGAATACTCAAACATTGGTAATTTTGATAGCACAGAGGTATCACATCTTATCAAGGTTTATTCATTGCTTCAATTTGTCTATTCTATTTTAGCAATACATGGTTTTACAGATCTAATTGCAGTATAATGATTATATGAGGGCAAGTATTTGCTCTAACAGAATATTTTGTATACTTTTTTAGGTACCAGAGTATAACAAGTTCAACATGCATAAGTTTATAAGTCTATGGAAAGTTCATGACTAAGCAGATACCATGAAATTCTCAAATCATTCTCAACTGCTCCTTATTGCTATCATTCTATGCCTCTTAACATTTTGTTCACAAAGATAAAAATGCACTCCTTTCTGACAACTATTTTTCATTTATCTTCAATAGAGGCAACAGTCTAGTGTGCTGTTAGGAAGTGATGCAAGTCATCAAAACCAAACAACAAAATCAAGTCAAAAAATATCCCAGGATTGTCAGTAGGTATTCCTACTAAGAAAACAAATCTCCAGCATCTCATCCAATCCACAGAAAACCTAGGGCTAACAAAACCTTCCTTGAAAACTTTCCTATCTTATGAAGAAATTTTAGGAAAAGAAAAAATAAAGCATCTTTAAGAAAAAAGCACATTATAGGCAATGCAAGAAGAGCAAAGTATAAAGTCCAATGAAAACTAGATTAGGGATGGATCTAGAGAACAAAATCTCCCTTATAGAAGAACGAAAGGCGGCAAGATAAAGATTTCTAGAAATGTATAGTATAGTGGGGAGAGAGACATCAAAAGGATCGTTTATAGCACAATGTGGCGGGCAGAGGGGCAGTATGTAAGGTGAGCCGGCAGGCTGGGAAGGGGAGGGCATTCAGTTCAGACAAGCCTCCCTTCACAGGCTGTGAGGCAGGAGCTGAGAAAGCCAGAAGAGAAAAGCGAGGAGCAAACGCAGAGATGGCTTTGTACACTTAGGACAGCACCAGTGGTTTGGACTTGCCGAAGAATCACTTACGGGGTAGGAAGTAGTGAGGGACGAAGGAGAGAAATGAGAATCCATATGACAGAGGGCAAGTTAGAGTTCTATCAAATCTTTATGAGACAAAAATTCAGAGTTTACTTATTGAGTCTATGTAAATGCTACTTACAATATACAAAGAATACACTTCTTTTCTGTACAACCTTTTCTCTTCTTTTTGTTGATAATTATCTTTCCCCTCAACTCTTAGTTTTGCTATGTAGCTCTCATTAATTTCACCCCTTTACTCTCCACCGGAAGTGGAAGCCTCTTTTCAACACATTTAAGCACTGCCTATTCTGTCATCATTCTATCGCTTTTCCTGTTCGTAGGCCTCCCTCCCAGATCCCATACATTCCTGCTCTGCTCTGAAACGGTTACTCTCCACTCTCCAAGGCTCCTGCACAGCTTTCATCACAGGATCCAAATTCACCATTGGCCTGTGCATTCCCTTCATCCTTCTCCTGTCGGGGACCCTTGCTTCCTGGATCCTGTGTCTCTCGCCTTCATGCCTTTATTTTGTTTATTTTGGTAGGACACATACTTCAGGAACTTCCTAAGAAAGATTATAAGAAAGGTAAATGTTGGAAGCTATACATGACTAAAAATGTATTTATTCTACCTTTACACATGATCGATAGTTTGTCTTGGTTTCAAATTGTACGTTGGAAGTTGTTTTTTCCGCAGAATTCTAGAGCCATGGCTCTTCTGTCTTCATTGTCGCTGCTGAATGTCAGGAGCTGTTCTGATTCTACAGGTATGGTAAGGGTGTTTTTAAAAACTTCAATACACTGGAGACTCAATAGGTCTTTCAAGCTTGAAAACCATTATCCTTAAAGTCCAAGAAATTTCCTTTGATAGTTTCCTCATTATATTTTTTTCTCTTTCTGAAAAATTCAGAGCTCAGAGTATGACCTCCCGGTCTAAGTCATCACTTGTCTTATCTTTTCTCTTTTATTTTTCATTTCCTAAACATTTTGAGTTTATTTCTTCTATCAAGTTTCAATTTCAAGGAGTATATTTTTGTACCCTGTGTTCCTTTCCTTATAATATCTGTTCTTATGTTCTGATTGCAGTATATTCTCTGATCTTTCTGAGAATATCAATGATCCTATTTTAAAGTTTTCTTCTTCCTTCATTGAGACAATGAAGGAAGACAATAGAGATATTTCTGCCAATCTCCTTGTTTTCTCCAGGCTTGTTTTGGTTTCTGATTTGCTTCAAACGTCTGGTGATCATTAGTCATTACTCATATTAAAAATAGAGCACTAAAAAGTTGGTAAGAGTCTGTGGAGATGGTAAGGTTTGTGAACTGGTAGGCCTTGCTGCAGAGCAGTCCTACTGGGAGACTCCTACCATAAGTATCCATTGGTCTTTTGCATAGATTAATCAGATTTTCCAAAGAAGCATCCTCCAGTTTCATGCCTGGAGAATATAAAACTGATTGCCAGAATTTTGGCAATAAGTGGAAGAAGTGGGCTAGAGGTGTCTCATTGTTTAGTAAGCATTTTCCTCAATCCTCCACTCTCTGTCAGTGTCTTGGTAACCCCAGTTAAGAGTTCTCTAGTTCACATTCTTCATAGAATAAACTACCAGTCTTATTGAGGTATGAGGAAGCACCCGGGATCTAAGTTCACTTAAGACACATTACCACTGAATTCTCCTGTTTTCTGCCTCACCCTCACTGTTGACTCTTTCAGAGGTTCTGAATTGAAAATCAGGTTGCTTCTCAATGTCTCTCATTAGTAGCTTCGGTTTCAGCTTCTCAGGACTTCCAGGTTAGTCACAATTATCCATGTGCTTTCCAGAGTCCCTTTGTCTAACTAGGTTTCTGCATTTTTAAAAACCCTTTACTATAGTTGTATTTGGAGAAAGTGAAATAATGCATGTGCTTACTCTGCCATTTTTCTGTAGCATATTTTGATTGTCTAAACATTAACAAATATTTGTTAAGGAAAAACTCAACAAAAATTCAAGTCACCTCTAATATGAACTTGAGATGTTCAAGTGGACTATGAAATATGAGTACAAGTTTATACTAAAAATAAAAGTACCATAACAGCCAGAGTGAAAGTTATACAAAAAAATGAAAGAAATTGACATTAGAAAAAGTCAGCTGATATTTTGGTAGTATATATTTAACTACATGTTATTATAACAACAAATGCTGTTTTCAAATCCCAGAAAAGAAACAATCCTATAATGCATGAAAGTGAGGCAATATCCCCAGCTAAATCGGGCATTACTGTTCATGAAAAAAACTCAAACTTAACTTGCTTTTCTAGAAATTAAATCATAGCTTTAAATGTACAACAGACTTAGGTTCCTAAATAAAACCTGGAATTCACCCTTCGGCAAATAACCTCTAATGTACTCATTTTGATTATTCAGATTTTTAGTTTTGTTTTCCAAAGAGAAGCTCATTTAAATGAATACAGCTGGGAACAAATTCTTTGAGAGCAACTCTAAAACAAAAGCTGAGGCCGGGCACAGTGGCTCACGCCTGTAATCCTAGCACTCTGGGAGGCCGAGGCGGGTGGATTGCTCAAGGTCAGGAGTTCGAGACCAGCCTGAGCAAGAGAGAGACCCCATCTCTACTAAAAATAGAAACAAATTAGCTGGCCAACTAAAATATATATAGAAAAAATTAGCCGGGCATGGTGGCGCATGCCTGTAGTCCCAGCTACTCGGGAGGCTGAGGCAGGAGGATCGCTTAAGCCCAGGAGTCTGAGGTTGCTGTGAGCTAGGCTGACGCCACGGCACTCACTCTAGCCTGGGCAACAAAGCGAGACTCTGTCTCAAAAAAAAAAATAAATAAATAAAATAAAACAAAAGCCGAGATATCTGTGCATTAATTTTAAAATTTAAGTTGCCTATTACAGTAGTATGAAACTTTCTTTTCTTGAGAGTTTACATATTTAAACAGTCATAAAAATTAAAGACGGAAAAAAGTTAAATCCAATGTGAAAAAAATTAATTAAGGCCATTAATTTTCATATTTAAAGGCAGTAAAAATAAGCTTTGATTGTGATTAGTATTTTTAAAAAATGTCTGCTAAATTATAGCAATGGAAGTTCTCAAAAACACCAGTAAAGTTCCTTATAACCATGAAATCATCCATGAACTGGGATAAATTCAAACACAGCTCACTATTTCACAATTACAGAAACAAAAATGCTCATTTATTAAGTATTTTAGCACATCAGCCACTAAGCCAGCCACTTTACACACATTATCTTAATTCTTACTACCTTAAGAGGTTATAAGGACTTCTTATTCCCATTTTAATGAGAATATGGGACTTATTAATGTTATAAGTAAAAGTAACTTGGCCATGACATTGACAAGAAGTTGTTCAGAACAAGAATGCTGTTATTTATACTATTTCAACAGTCTGAATATAAACAAAACAAAATAAAAGAGAGTAGGGATGAAGCAGCACAAAAATGAAAATAGTAAAATCTATAAAACACTAACTTGAGGGACTTCAAGTTTAAGAATATGGATTTGATGAGGTGGGAAGTCAGAGAAAAACGAACTACTACTCCACTTGGGCAGAAATGGGACTTTTTTATAGTAGCATGTCCACTTTTGGGCCAGTGTCAATTTATAAACCCCCAAAACTATTTGCCAGGAATTACATTTCCAGACTTGAGTACCTGGAATTGGAAGAGAGCAGAAATACAACCCTCTATAGTGAATTAGTAACTTTAAAAAGGTGTTTGGATCAGCAGGGGAAGGGAGAAATCACCAGAAAACCTTCATGCTCCTGGATCACATTGTGTGGATTTTTCTTTGAGAATTTAAGATGAATTTGTTTGGGTAAGTAGGCTATTTGAGGTCAAAAGGAAGAGGGCATTTGAAGAGGGAATTATCACAAGGGCTGGTAATGCCACATTTGCATTTCTTTCTTTCCATTCCCACAGTTCCCATCTCTAAGCAACTGGAAAAATGGCCTATAGACTAAAGAAGGAAAATCTTGGAGGAGAAGCACGATCCGATATAATTAAAATGTGCTGCTTATAAAAATAACAAGTTTGTTTTAGCTTTTCTAAATACCCCCCAAATTAATTCTAGCTCTTGATTAAATAAACTTGGTATCATTTAGCTAGCATAACTGTTGTCCCCCATTTTAAGCAAAATGATTTTATAAAACCAATGCACTAAAGAAAACTATTACTAATTGCCAATAGGAGTGCAGCAGTAGCAGCAGCTAACTATATGGCAGGCGCAATTCCAAGTGCGTTTCATGCATTATTTTTTCTAATTGTCCAGACAACCCCACGAAGCAGGAACCATTATTATTTCCACTTTACAGATGAGTTAAGCTAGGTACAGACTTTAATAACATCCTCAGTGTCCAATAATTAATAAGTAGTAGATGTGAAATAACATTCACCCACTTTGCCACAGAGAAGATAATAATGGTTAGAGAGTTATTGTTTCACCTCAAATAACATGGTCACATAACATCTAAAAAGAACTACAATGATTTTTTTCTTTTACTACACATTTATTACAAATGATAGTCCATACATTGTGTAGAAAATAACTGATAATCTAGTTTTACTGATAAACAAGAAAGAAAAGGAACCAGATTCTGGAAGTCTATAAAAGTAAAGGCTTTTAGATAATCAGGACTATTAGAAACAGTATCAAGAAAAAAGCAAAGGTAGTACCAGAATAAAGACAATAGACCCTAGAGTGTCAAAAGGATTACAAAATTCTAAAGGGCATGGCATTAGCAGGACTTTTGCTCTGGAAAGTTCATATCTATTACATATGTTCAACAATATTCTTCTACAGGAACGTATTTCCAGTTGTATAATGGTAATCAATAAAACTAAAATTGACTTTTATATCCAACTTAGAGGCAACATACGTTTTACAAAGCATGGGGACATATGAATGATTATGAAAGAAGTATATATTGTAAAAGGCTTTATGAAACTGTTTAATTGAGGTAAAATGGAGTATATAGTTTCATAAAGCCTTTTTAAATTATGCCAATAAATATTTTATTAATTGGCCAAATGAAGATGTTTCAAATCTTATTAGACAGAATAAAACAATGTTATAAAAGCAAAAGAAACTTAGTAGAAAACATTTTAACTAGTTGAAGCTAGAAAATATTTAGCATTTCTAGCTTCTAACAAGAACTACTAAAGGAAAAGAACAAGCAGTGTCAACTATACTCCCAAATCCCCCTAAGTCACCCTCATCCACACTGTAAATAGACATCCATGGCCATCTCTCTCCTCCTGCCTCTCCATCTTTATCTCTCTTATAGCCAGCCAACTTCCTTGTTTCTCCCCAAATGGTGTAGAAAAATAAATAAATCATCTTTGTCATTTTTTTTAACACAATTTAGCTGCTGAAAAGCCCTGGGAAGAGAACATACCATCACATAGTAACACACTCAAACTAGTTAGCTGGGAAAATAAGATGAATTTCCCTGTTCTCCTAAGAACTGACCGGCTCCATTCCAGCAGACACTAAACACGGAAATTTTTCTAGGAAACAAGTGTTTGAATTTTATGAGATACAAGATTCAGTGTTTACAAGAATGTTTAATCATAATGCCCACTGTTGAAACCTCAGGGAAGGCCAGTTTTGATAAGAGGCACATGGCTATTTCCCCACCATAAAGGAAGTAGGATGCAACAAAGTAGCATATTCTTGTAATAACTACCATATTCTTATAATAACTTCTGCCAAGACAGAAAAATCAAAGATTCCAACTAATCAAGGCCCAAATGCTGAAGATAAAATGAAAAACAACCAACTATCAATCTATTAATATAAATGGACAAAGGACAGGTGATCTGCAGCAACCCACAAATGATCACTAAACCTGTTCAACTGCCTTTGCACACTTTACAGAGGCTCAAATGACAATAATCCACTCCTAAAAAACAGAGATGGCCCTACTGCTGCTACCCGAGAGGAGGAAAGAAAGCTTGCCCACAAGGTAATTTCCTAGCAGCCAAAGACCACTTTCCCATTCCTAAAAGAAAGTTATATTTCTCTGTTGAGAAGGAGAATACCTTTAAGTTGGTTTTTCAGAGCTACTGGAAATAATAAAAATGTACTGAGTATATTCCAATGCTTTTATTTTGGTATTGTGCCACAGTGAAAAGAACACAGTATGAAAATGAGCATCCCTGAATGTAAATCCTGCCTCCACAATCCCTCTGTGACCTTGGACAAGTCATTACCCTCTCTGAGCCTCTTTTTATTCGTCTGTAAATTAAGAATAAGACTGTTGTTATAAGGATTATAAGCAAAAGCACACATAGATCGATCATTTGAGATCTGTTCCTTTATCTGCCTGAAGAGCTATATATTAGAGAGAAATAGAAATAGAGAGGTTTTCTTTAAATACTAGTTCTAAAGTGAAATTCACTAAAGTAAAAATCAGTCACAGTCAACCAACTACAACTCAGGAGAAATACGTGATAATTAGAGTACACAATGTTACCAATTACATACACACACACACACACACACACACATACACACACACACAAATTCCACTGCTTACCATTCAAGGTCCACCACAAATTTGCCTTAAATAATGTTTCCAGTTGTCCATATCTCTCTAGTACTACATAAAAACCCTCACTACCACCACACACTCTTCTGAGCATATCTTGCACTGACTCACATTCAGGCATCTGCTCCTACCCTAAATGCCCTTTACCCTACTTGATACCTCCCATCTAGCAATTTCTCAATTCTTCAATTCCTACCCCTTTTTAACAGTCTCCCCTGACCAACTCAACATTAACAACAATAGCCTTTAGGCACTTAGTTATCATGTTTAACATTTTTTAATGTAGCTATAAAGAACCACTCTACTAATAATTTATTTTTTTGTATCTCCTACACAACTCTGAAGGGAAACTAGTATAGTCCTTTGCAAAATAATCCCTGTACTGAAATTCTGCTATAGAGAGTTTTATATATTTGTGCTAAAAGAAAAGTCATAGAATTTTAGTGAACAAAGTGGATATTATTACCAATATAAATTCCTCTGAAATTTACACAAATAATCACTTGACTCCACTCCTGTCTGAAGCAAAATTGGTGTGAAATAGAAACTAATCTAGAAGTACAGAACTGAATTGAAATATTAAAAGAGAATTTATCTATCAGAATTTCTAAAGTCATAATTAGATAAGAACTTCCATGTTAACTGAGAAGAAATACCAATGAGGGTTCTGTTGTTAGACTGGTCATGTATCAATGATGATTTTAACATCTGATCTGAAAAGCAGAACTTTTGGTAAAAGCATGCCTATTTATATCAAGGAGGTTCAAAACTGACTCAGAGGAAAAAGTATTATCCTCTGACTCACTGAGACCACTTCCTGAAACACCCAGTGTTTTTCTTGGAAGGAAGTCCATTCAAGTGCCATTTCTTTCAAACACTGATTAGACAAAATTGAAGTCTAACACAAAATGGACAAAAGACATATATTTCCCAAAGCTATCCATGTTTCAAAGTAGAGGATATTCCTAAACATATGGTCATGAGAGAAAAGACTTTAAAAATAGTCAAAAATAGTTAATGCAAGGTATATTACAAAGAATAAAACACTGACTACCTACATGTATCCCCCTTTATGCCATAATCGCTTAATGATAAAGAAACAATTTTATGATTTTAACCCACAAAATTAACTAATGCCTTTGGCTTCAAATTAGTTGTTTTTTTTCCCTCAAAGTAATTCTTTCTCCTCTCTGAATCAACTGTATCACCAATAATAATTTATATAAACAATGAATAACACTTATTAAGACCATATGTGTGTCAAACATTATTATAAGTTGTTTGCATGCATTAATTTAATTGAAACCACAACTTCTCTAAGAGGCAGGTACCATTATTATCTCTATTTTACAGATGAGGAAACTATGGCACAAAACAATGAAGTACTTTGCCCAATATCACACAGCTAGTACAGCCTCAAACACAGGCAGATCACCACAAGAGCCCAAACTCTCAGTTCTATGCTACGTCTATAGGTGTGACCCCCACCTTTTAGAATGTTAATACTTAAACACACTTAAGCACACACATAATTACACATATACAAATATGTATTGATATTTCACATCAACATAATCCATGCCTAGATTCAAATGTGTCCTTATACATTAGTTTATAAATTCTAATGAAACTATTATATCAATAGGTCTTGAGTACAAATAATACCAAGTCTTCAATCTAAAAGAACTACTTGGATAAGCTTTCAAACATTCCATTGTCCAGCTACATTAATGTCAGCCCCACTTGTTTTTTAGTTCTAAAAGACTGGAAATATCTTACAGACCTACAAAAACACCAAAATGATACTGCCCTGGACACAGCCCTTGGGAGAGAAAAATACACATAACATTTCCTTCTTCAAAATAACAAGCAATTAAACTGAATCTTGCTGTTTGTTTCCTCTTGAGTAATCTAGACTGAAAAGAGTTCAAACATCTGACTCTTGCAGTATTTTGCTTTCAGTAGAAAAACCATTCTTTTATATGTCAAGTCAGCTAATAAGTATTCACTCATATCTGATTCATGGAAACTAGTTTAAATGTTAAATAATTGCATATTTCTAGCTCTAAACATTTGCAAAAGAAATTCCTAGGTGGCTAGTGAGGCAGACTAAGCACTGTGAAATAAGCCACATCACTCAGACCTGTAGGTTATTAGGAAGCAGTAGGAGGAGGACAAATTTATCCCTGAAGGGTGAAGCCCTTAAGGGAATGCCTAAGAAAACAGAATATATTCCCATTGTTAACACCACTCTGGAGATGTTTAAGATTCAGAGGTGTTCTTGGAAGCCTGCCCGCCCATCCAATGTGACTTTAGGGCTGAGAGTCATCCTATTTCCTTAAAACATATCATTTACCCAAGTGACATAGTGAATAAAATTCTATCACTGAAAATTAATTCATTCTTTTGAGTTAAGCATTTCCATCCCCAGGAAACACTTTTAAACTATCAACACTTCTGGGAGTAATAATACATTATGTCATTAACATTTAAGTATGAATTGTTAGGTACTTTCTCCCAGGATAGGAGGACTCTAGGGTAATGTGGGAATGTCTATGAAGTCAGTGTGCTCAGAAATGTAAGAAATCTGCATATAGAATTGGAACAGTAGCAAGCTACTAAACAAAAACTTTTCTTGCTTGATATTTTTTACCTATATTCAATAAATATATCCAATATATTATTAATAATAATTATTGAAATTGTGAAAGGAATTCTAGCTTATGCATACAATGATTATTTATTACAGGCAAGCATCCTATAGAGCAAGCAAAACACGTAAGAAATTCATTCAGTATTTTTTGGACATTTATCACCTACAAGATGTTGTGATTAAAAAAAAAAAAATGTGTTTTACATGAGGGTATACAATAAACATGGTTTCTCTCCTCTAAGAGCACTCAGTTTAGCAAGACAGATATGCAAACAGATAACTATTAATACAATGCATTTTTGTAAATGCTATAATTGTGGCATGAACAATGTACTATGAAAATGTCTACCTAGGGCAGCTGGTAGGTTTCATATAGGAGGAGGACACAGTAGAACCAGGTCTTGAAAGACACAAAGGACTGTGCCAGCTGGTATATCTATGGGCAGTTAGAGGGCATTCCAGACATATGCAAAGCACATGGAAGGACATGAATTTTAGGGAATAGTTAGATACTCAGTGTGGCTGCAATATGCAGTACATAAAAAGATGTGCTGGAGAAAAGCTTGATAACAGATTGTAAGGGGCCTTGTAGAGCATATAAAGGAATTTGAACTTAACTTTTTTGGAAACGGGTAAGTCAAAAGAGGAGTAACATTCGTATTACTAATGTTTAAGAAAATTAACTATGGTGGCATTTTGGAAGGTAGACTAGATCAGGGAGCAAAGTTAACAAATTTTGAGATAATTTTATCTGTTTCTTTCATGCCTAAGCAAATCTTCCCAACTGTATTCTGCCCTGTATATTTTTTGGAAAAACTAAGACTCACCCATATCATTTCCATAATTTCTTCAAACTCCATTGTTCTCCAAAGAGTAACAGATATTTTGACTAATTTTAAATGTGTGTACCAACAACATATAAGGACACAGTTCATATTTCCTAGAGTTATTAGTTACATAAGAAATCCAATGAAGCTATATTCATCCTATTTTTGAAAAGTTCATTTTAAAATTCTAAAGACTAAGAGAATAGAAGGTTTTTGCTCTTGATATTGGATTTGTTTGTTTATTTAAAACAACCCCTTAATGGTGCAGCCACTGTGGTAAACAGTACAGTGATTCCTCAAAAAAATCAAGCATAGGCTGGGTGTGGTGGCTCACGCCTGTAATCCTAGCACTCTGGGAGGCCGAGGCGGGTGGATTGCTCAAGGTCAGGAGTTGGAGACCAGCCTCAGCAAGAGTGAGACCCTGTCTCTACTAAAAATAGAAAGAAATTAGCTGGCCAACTAAAAATATATAGAAAAAATTAGCTGGGCATGGTGGCGCATGCCTGTAGTCCCAGATACTCGGGAGGCTGAGGCAGAAGGATCGCTTAAGCCCAGGAGTTTGAGGTTGCTGTGAGCTAAGCTGACGCCACGGCACTTACTCTAGCCTGGGCAACAAAGCGAGACTCTGTCTCAAAAAAAAAAAAAAAAGAAAAGAAAAAAAAAAATCAAGCATAGAATTACTATATGATCCAGCAATTCCGCTTCTGGGTATATGCCCAAAAAAACTAAAAGGAGAGACTAGAATAGATATTTGTACACCCATTTCATAACAGTATTATTCACAATGGCCAAAAGGCAGATACAAACCCAAGTGTTGTCCATCCATGGATGAATGGATGCAAAATGTGGTATATAAAAGAAATTCTGATACATGCTACAACATGAGTGAACCTTAAAGCCATTATGCTAAGTGAAATGAGCCAGTAACAAAAGGAAAAATACTGAATGATTCCACTTAAATGAAGTACCTAGAGTAGCCAACTTCATAGACGCAGAAAGTAGAATGGTGGTTGCCAGGGGCAGGGAGGAGTTGGGAATGTGCAGTTAATGTTTATCAGGCACAGATATTCAGTTTGGGAAGATGAAAAAGTTCTACAGATGGTCATGATGGTTGCACAACAGTATGAATGTACTTAATGACAATGAACTATAGACTTGAAGATGGTTGAAATGGTAAATTTTATGTTGTATATATTTTACCACAATAATAAAAAAAAATCTGAGGAAGAAATGAATTACTGAATGTCTGAATATCTGCCCATCAGATATACCATCTAGTCTGTAAGGTAATGGCTAGACCTTACTGTAGCTTCCTCTATAAAGAAGATGTACTAGAGAAATAAAGAATTTCTATGGCAAGCATACATACACAAATTAAAACACTGTGAGTGTACGTGTGAGTGTACAAACATACCTATACACATATCAATGTGTGTATATATATATTTTTAAATTTGAACTAGATTATCACTATACTTTTAAAAAGATGAAGAAACACAATCCCTGATTTACAAAAACAATAAATTCAATTATATTTTGGAAAAAAAAAAAAAAGAGCACTGGTCCAGCTTTTACCAACTCTTACTTTCTGGTCCAGCTCTAACATTATTTGCCTGTGACTTTTGCAAATTTGTCAAATGGAGTAGGGCTCCTTGCTCTACCCCTACACACCAATCTGGTAAATTGAGGGGATTAAAGTAAGACAACGTATATGTAAAATTACTTTAAAAATATACACTATTTTACAAATGAATCTTTTGACTTATGAAATATTAATAACTTCCTTTTTAAAAAAGTTATTAACTTGATGTTTTATAGCAAATTAATTGTTTTGGTTTTTTTATTTTGTTTTGTTTTGTTTTTGAGACAGAATCTTGCTCTGTCACACAGGCTAGAGTGCGGTGCCATCAGCCTAGCTCACAGCAACCTCAAACTGGGCTCAAGTAATTCTCCTGCCTCAGCTTCCCTAGTAGCTGGGACTACAGGCACGTGCCACCATGCCCGGCTAATGTTTTTCTATTTTTTCATTTGGCAAATCAATTGTTGACTGCGGTAGTTAGAATACCCTCTGTTCCTAGAAATGAGCCAAGTGACGTTGATGATACCCAACTGAGTAATTTTAATACTTAGAAACAATCCATTTTAAACAAAGAGTTTTCACCCTACCAGGACCACTAATGCCACTTCCAACACACCCTTTGAAAGCTTTTGTTTTGGGGAGAGGGGCACCTTTTTTCTCACTTATCAAAAAACTTCCAACTCTTAGGAAGTACTTATCTCAACTGCTAGCCAGTATTACCCTTTTTATAGGGAAACAGCCTTATGATATCCAGTAAGAAAATTCTCAAACTTCACATTAAACCCCCCAGCAGTATGCTATCATTAAAGTTCACGAAAGTTTAAGCTTAAGTAAAACCCATACACGTCACTGAATTCTTGTTTAATGATGTATATGTGTTATTGCTACAACTTATCAGCTATTATTATTTTTTTAACTTAAGACAAGCATTCAAGAATAACCCTGAAAATATTTTCTTTCCTTCTGTTTCCAATTCCCAGTCACCTTGTCACCTAAGGTTACTCTTTCTCTTTATTTCTGCAAAATGGTATTTCACCTCTGTTTTATGGTAAACTTCTTGTAAAATACTCCCTCCCATGGCTACTATAATCTTATTTCATAGACTCGGGAAACATACATCTCTTTCTACTTCATAAATTCCTCAATGCACCCAAACCTATGAAAGATATTATCTCAATTTAGAAGTTCAAATTTGATTTTTAAGAAATAGGCTCTACCAATAGTAAGTATTTGAGTATTTAACTTCTTTATTAAATCTCTAAGCCTGATTATCATTTGTTATTTGGTCACCAGTGATCGATCCTCCAGAGCAGCCAGGATCATCTGTTCTAGCACAGAACAAACACCCTCCCCTCCTCTGGCTATTTTTCAAAACATGGCTCTATTCATTCAACCTCAGATTTATTCCTGACATTGTCGTAATACAAATTCACTTTCTCTTCTCAGGAACAGATCCAGCTGAAGCACTCTACATTCATTTTTTCTGCCTTTTCTGTGCAAATCGTCTCTAGGTCAAGTTCCATTTAGATACTTAGTAGTTAAGAAGGTTTGGGAAAAGCTGGGCTGCAAGTGGCCTAGGGTAACCTGAGGTTACCAACAGTCTAAGTCACTTAATGTCATTAGGTTGACTTCAGAGAAGAGGACAGTAGCTTTCACCCAGGCAACCCCTGTGCTCACAATTATACCATGAATTTTCCAGCAAAATGTCCACTTATTCTTTATCCATTCAATAAATCTTGCTGAGGGCTTACTATTTGCCAGCAGGTACTGTATTTTCAAAGCTGGATAGACAATGATGACCAAAACAGATATATAATAATTCCTGTCCTCAAATGATCTTTCCTTGGATATATCAAGCTCTTGCTTCCTCAAGGCCTATCACACTTGTCTATTAATAGAATAATTATCTTTTATGTCTTTGCCTAGATCTAACTCTTATCTCTCAGCTCAAATGGCCCCTCCTTGGGAAGTCATTCCCTGACTGACCAATCTATCTTAGATTCCTACATTACATGCTTTCACAGGACTCTGAAATTTTCTTCATAAAATTTTATAGTTCGACATTTAGGCCAATATTTAACATCTGCTTTTTCAAAAATAAACTGCTACCTGGTACACTTTCTGTTGAAGCAGAACATACTTTTTCAGTTTTTACTTTATATTAAAAACATTTTAAATTTCATCTTCCTTTTAGCTGAATATTATTTGAAATTTTTAATATGAGACCTGAATTTTCTGTTCTTTATATTTTCTTTACAACTTTTTATGTAATTTATCCAAAGATATTCCTTCACGTGCAAATTTTATAATAAAATTTACACAATTCTCCAACCTACCATATTTTTTGTGTGTAGTGTAGTTTTTTTATATTTTAGACATTAACTAAGGTTTTTACAAATGTCCACATCTCATATCTATGTAGATATTTTCAAGTCAGAATTTTGAATAGTCTATATTCACTTCTACAAACAAATTTTCCTTACCACTTTTTTATCTGGAGTCAGCCAGACAAACTTATACCTGAATCCCACTACTTTAGGATTAAAGTGAAACTTTAGGCTTACTTAGTTAGCCTCTATGAGCCTAGTTTCCTCCTTTGTGAAGTGGTTATAATCTCTCTCAAGGGTATGAGAAATAAAGGCACACAAAGCCCCTAGCAAAATATCATGCTAAATAAGTAAAAATTCCTTCCTCCATGTGGGGTAAAAGGTACATGTTTGAAAATGTAACCCCCTAAGAAATATTATACTACTTTACATTACCTAATCTGATTTCCTAAAAAGGAACGAATCTAACTTTTTTTGCTTCACAGGATATACTTCAGGTCAGGGGTTGACAAACCTTTTGCAAAAGGCCAGGTTATAAATATTTTAGGCTTTGTGGGCCACATATGTATGGTCTCTTGATATTCTTTGTTTTTGTTTTTAATAACCTACTAAAAATGTAAAAACCATCCTTGACTTGTAGAAAGAAAATAGCCCACTATAGTTTGCTTTAAGTTCATAACTACTCATCAGTTCCACCCTTACTTATCCTATTACCTCATCTTAATCAATACTCAACTGAAGAACTACTCTCTTTACTATTTATTAAACTTTCAGCATAACAAACACTAATTAAATACTTGCTCATATGTTAGGCCGTGTGAGATAACTCACAACTTAAAAAAAAAAAAAAAGGATACATCTCAAGCTACAGAAGCAGTAAACTAAAGACTTTCCAAGTCTTCCTCCAGTGTCACTTTGCCTTTCCCTCTGATTTTTCTGAGTCTATTACTAATCAGGATTTACAGCATAACCAGTTTATGCTCATGACCTCAGAGATCTCTTACCATGATGCTGTATTGAAATTGCTGGTTTTAGTTCCTTTATGAGAATTTGACGAGGCTTCTTGTACCACAGAGTGAGAAGCCCCCATGCTCTTTCTCCATGAGATTCTCTCCTTTCAGTTCTGAGGTATTGTCATAATTAACTTTCTTTTTTCCCCCCAACTTCCAACACAATCATTTCTTTCTCTTTCTGTAGTTCAGCTCACCTCCTTATAGCTAATTCTCTAATTTTTCTCCTCTTTTCATGTATAAGACCCAGGAAAAAATTCTGAGTCAGGTGTCAGAATTAGTTTCTGTTATTGTTCTGCCTCTGATAATCTTCATATTCTTAGCCTGAGTACCTTTGTTTCTTTGTCTATCACAGGGATCAAAACAGTTCGTGATGCCAATCAGAGACAGTTATTAAGTGAGGATGAAATAATACATGAAAATAAAACATGTGAAAGTTATTTCTAATCCGCAAAGTACTCTAAGAGACCAACCACTAAGATCTAAAGCACAGAAGTCAGACTTGATTCAAAAATTGGCTCTGCCATTTACATTTACGAGTTATTGACCTTAGGCAAGTTAATTAACCCCTCTAAGCCTCTCTTTTCTTCATCTCTAAAATAAAGACAGTAATAATACTTTATAGGGTTTTGTGAGGATTACATAACATAATTCATGTCAAGTACTTATCATAGTGCCTAGCACATACTAATGGCTTAAAAAATGTTAAACATAATTATTATTTGAAGATAAGATATATTTTTATTCCAGAGGGCTACAGGCTTTGTATGTTTACTTCTCAATCTCTACTTGTTCTCGAGCCTATCTGTTTATTCCCACCAGTAAATTTATGTCCCCCCCTTTTTAGTTACAACACTGCTTAAAGAAGGTCTCTGGCATTTTGCTTTGTTGTACTGTGTTCCTCCTTACAGACACTATTATTGACTTTCACCATTAAAAGGTGGGGGGGAGATGAGAGAACAATCAGTTCACGCTCTGTATGTTATCAATTAGTACAGTCAGTTCTGTTATAATGAGCCATATGCATTCCTAAAAATCACAATGCTAAGCAAAATCACTTAATTAAAACCACAGAGTTTATGGGAAAAATAAAGTTAGAGGCCCAAGAATCAAAAACTCTGTCAGTGACACATAATAAAAGGAAAGCTAAGAGCCTAATAAAGACCACAGCACAGTTTTAAATATGTTGAATGATTAAAAAATAAATAAAAACTACAATACTACAGCACTCTACCTTGAAAAGACCTGAAGTTCGCTTGAGGAATTGTGTGGCAAAAGGTTGCAACTCGTGAATTATGGGGAAGTGGTGGAAGACGGGTTATCTGAAATTGGAGGAGAAGCTGTAACACAAAATGTGAATGGGTATGGCTCATAACGTGGTGAAGCAAGGTAGCTAGATGTCTGAGGTTTGTGCGTGTGCATTTTGGCATTCCTATGCTGCTCATGTCAGCTATGTGAAATTTTCTGTGCTTGCCTACTATTTCTCAGATGAAATCAAGCATAAGCAATGAAATCTGCATTATGCTCAAATTGTTCCCTAATATCAATCATGTAGGAATAAATTCTCATTTTCAAAATAAGCATTACAGCAGAACTAACTGTATTTATTCTCAAACTATGAATTCATGAAAAATGTTCTGAATCAGAACTGTAGTTGCTATCTACAAAGCCTGTGTTACTCTTCAATTTCCTATCATCCCAAAGTCTTGAGCTAGAAAGAGTCGTTCTTTCCCTGTCAGTATTGAGTTACTCTACATGATTTAAACATTTCTTAACTGCAGCTTTGATTGTTTCTTCAGCTTTCCCGACTGGGGATGGCTCTGATTCAGACAGCCATGCCACACGTATTTAGATCTCCAGTTGATCCCCTGTCCTCAAATGTCCATTCCAACAAAGGAGTAAAACGTCTGGTAGTAACTAACACTGTCATATCATTCCATTTTTTTTTTTAGTCACCAAATATTTACAATAAGCACCTACAAGGCAACATACAAGAAACAAGACAAAACCACCTCCAAATTATCATGGTAAGAGATGGAGGCTTAAACTAAATAACTCCGTCAATCAATTAAAGTTGATCAATATTACAGGAGAAGTAAAATATCATAACACATGTAAAAATAACTATAACACAAGATAGAACACAAAGCACCATAAGAAAATGCATAAAATACAAAACAGATTACTTTCAACATTGGGAGAGGAGACCAGGAGAAGAAATTTAATGTTGGTGGTCTGTAGACCTTAAGGATGAGGTAAGTTTTGAATATGAGGGAGAGATTTCCTAATTATAGCCTGGCATTCTGTGTTATAGAAAAAGAACCAGGAAATGGGCGGTATGAAGCCTAAAGAACAAGAAGCTTGGCCATAAGTTAAGATATATGACTCAAATGATAAGCCACATACTGGACATTGAATTCTGTATGATGGGAAATGGGAAATTTACTGGTAATTTTTAACCAGAAGAATGTAGCATGAGTTATGAATGGGCAAAATGAAGCCAATTGGCTTTTACAAATCCAGGCTTTGAATAAGTTAAGAGAATTCATTCAGAGTCTTTGGAATGCCAGGCCAGAACAGCAGGAGGGCTTTCCCCAACCACAATCCCAGGCTTTGTGTACAAGATTGATATTCATGGCTCTACTTAATGGATACTAACTATGTCATTTGGTCTGGCAAATTATACAAAATGGTGAAGTGAAGAAAAATTACCTGCATAATGAGGGAAAGCATTTTTTTTGAAACAATGAAGGAAGATAAGAATATAATATAACCTAATACTGTAGTAATAATATATCAGAGAGTTGTTACCAGAACTTTAAATCTGGTGATTAGGATAATATAATTAGCAAAGTTAAATAATATCATTCTGAATTACATCTAGATATCTGACACAATGCCTTTTTAATAATCAAGAAAATGTATAACAATGTTCCTAAAACTAAAGCCTTCTTGAACAAATGTTGATACTCGATCTAAGGGAAAGCTTTAAGAAATTCACATTCCATTCAGCTCAGATCTTAGGTTACCAAGGACAGACAATATTCCACAAATTGCTTTAACATTTTAGAAAATAGATTGAGAATTAAGGGTACCATAAGTTTCTTCTAATCAAATTCCCCAAATCTAGTTAATACATTCTGTACACAAGATTCTATGTAAAATGCCACAAATTTTAACCAAAATAAGAAGTATAATTTATTCGTATAGCTGAAAAGTCAATTTTTAAGTGCTTACATGTCAAATTAAGCAAGTGAAAACACATATACAAACCTAAACTCTAAAATAAGAAGAAAATTTTTAAATACTTAACTGTTTAATTAAATTAGAAATATAGGGTAAATTATCAAAAGACTATATGATAATCTACTTCATTATATCCTTTGCACAAAATTTTTATACAATTCAACTCAGCTATTATTTAAAAGTCTAAAATACAATAAACTGATTTTTGTCACCAAGGGAGTTTCTTTAACTAAACTTCATATCTACTTTGATGAATTAATGACACACGATGTCACTGAAAAATAAGTTAAAAAAAAGACTTCTCTATACAATTTATTTCAGAACTATTTACATAGAAATGAGACTAAACAGCTTTTCCTCTCCGTAGTCATTTCCTTTTATATACAATTTACTTAAGTTAAATTGAAGAATCTGTTTCCAAGTCTAGCTGCTGAAAAACAGAAACCTCTTTTATAACACTCAAGGAACAGCAGATGCAAGGATATCCTCCTAATGGTGGGGATAAGTGGGTCAAAGAACAAAATAGTTTACATTCCATTCCCAGAACATATATGGAGGTTTATATTCCACATGATACTAACATTTGCCTTACAATTTAGCTAGTGAAGCTGACCAAAACTTTATAGCAAGGGTAAGAATAAATCTAGCCATAAACATCTCAAGTAACTTCACCTATGTATACTACCAAAAAGCTGCACACGATGTTTGTGTGGGTCGCTAAAATTTGTGTAAATTGATAATGTTCCTTAAGGTATAGAAGAGGCTTAAGAAATAATAGACATATTACAGGAAAATCAACATACTGAAGAATGTATTTCAAAAACGATCAATACAACCATACATGGCACCTAAACTAAAGAACTCACTACATTTCCCAGCACCAAAACAGTAACTTTACCAGTTATTTACTTTTGCTATCTAACATATTGTGGCACAATGTTATTAGCTCTTGTTTTTAAATAGTATAAATCTTAGCCTTGTGTTTAACTACTAGTAACTGAACAATTAAGAAAAAGTTTCTTCTGAATAAGATTAAATATAACAAATAAATCAATAAGAACAAAAATAAAAGACATATATAAATCTAAATATTAAGAATTATTGATATATGTTTGCCACTAAACTCAAATGTGATGTTTAAAACACTATAAAATTGGATTTTTGAAAGAGTTGTTCTTTAAAAGCTTCCACTAATTGACTATTTAAACATTTGCAAGTTCCATTAATATACATGGGCTTAAAAAAAATTTAAATACACATATTCAACTACATTTTAGGTCTCAAGCAAAATGTTTACACAGGAATTTGGCAGTGTTTAGCCTGTGGACTCAAAGCCAATAACAACCTAAGAAGGCTAAACGTGGTTAATAAGCAAATTTTCATAGTACAACATTGTATAAACAATCCAAAGCAGTCAATATTTATAAGATAATCACAGAATTTGCATATAAGATTATGTTCAAAATATTTTTTTTATGATCTTGATATATAGTGTCTATGCATTCTCACATTCCTGACTGTTAATAGTCAATAGGTCTTTTCTTAGCTAACATGTGAGAGGGAAAATTATTCTCTTAAACACCATGACCTAAAGGAAGGAAATCCTTTAAATCCCCATCTCTGTAAGCAAGAAGACAGGAGGCAGGAGGACCCTGTAGAGACAGGGCTACCACCAATTTCACCAAGGTTAGAGTTCACTTGGAATACCAAATGGAAATTTTAAAAACTGTCAAAGGGCTTAATTGGACTAAGAAGTTATTACTACATGTTTCAAGGTCTACAAATACCCTTTATAATAATTATGCCTTTGAGAGACCTCCTTAGCAAAGAAAATATTAAACTCAAACTTACCTACCCACACAATCCAGGCAAAACTCCTCTAAGCGATCGTCCAGGCAATACTGAGAGGACATTCCACTGAGTTCACTTATCACTTATGTGCCAAGCGACCTTTGGTGTAGCAAAAAAAAAAAAAAGGGTGGGACTCTAAGCTTCAGTTGGCATTGTAGTATAATGAACAAAATTTCTCCTTTGGTTTCTCTAGGGCGTTAACTAAGACTTCCTCTTCTTGTTAAGTAAGTAAACATAGCTACTACTATACTTCCAACTCTTGCCTAAGGTGGTAAAAAAAAGGTTTTAAATTGTGCCAATAATAATGGCTAGCACTGACTGAGAACTTACTTGTGGTCTAAATTAAGACTATATAGATAGGCACCATTATCATTCATTTTAGGCAGAATCTGAGCAATAGAGGTTAATAAGTAACTTATGGGAATTCCAAGCACAGCAATATGGTCAACTGAGCTAATGAAGACTTTACACTACAAAACACTTAGAAAAGAAGAAAATATGTGTAACAAAATTAAATACATAGTTTTACTTGCAGTAAAGAAAATTCCCTGGTGCTAAACCAAAGCTGGAATCGATGGACAAAGTGGGAAGCACAAAAGCAACTTATTCCTGTGGCAACCAGGAATAATCAGTCTGTTCAGTGCTTAAGCCTAGATTGAAATTGGTCCTAACAGGATGCCCTTCAAGGAGAAAAGATCAGAAGAAAATGCTCCCTCAAGAAAACAGAGCTGTACTAGATTTCTGGCCCTACTTTTCCTCAACACAGGATACAACCTGCACATCTGTATATAGCAGTCTTGCTGCCCATGTTGGGACAAAAGAAGAGAGCTTGGCACACATAAGGTATAAAGTTGGTACCATAAAACCAGATCTGTCTTTAAAGGGCTGCAATCACAGTTAAAAAGGCAGTGGCATGGTGGGAGCAGGAGAAATTCACTCACTGTTTTAGTAAGACTTATCTCTGAAAATCTAGGTGAGAGAGCAGGGGAAATACTACAACCAGAAATTAAAATCCTAAACCTATGACACAACAGTTTTGATGTCTTAATCTTATTTGTATGAGAATCTCCAAGATAAAAAATTAAAAATCCCCAAGCTAAGAAACTGGATCCTGGGTCAGTGAAATCCCAATAGTATCTGGAAAAAACAAACAGAAAACCATTTTAAAGCAACACTCCACAAACAAGGCCACATGGGATTCTTCAAGTAGAAAAACCAAAACAAAACCAAACCAAAAACAATCCCCAGTGAAGATGAGCTTATAAACTTAGAAATTATAAAATGTGTGGGAAAATGATTTACTATGATTAAGCATTAACAGATATACCAAACATAAAACTTAGCACTCAAGTAATTTTTTAATATGAAGACCCAAAAAAGCATTATTTAAATTATAAAGGACAGAAAACTGAAAACTCATCAGTAGGTTTTACAAAAACCAAATAGTATGTATATAAAGTTATGCACATTTTTGGCATAGAGCACCCACAGTGTTCATCAGATTTTTGTAACTTAAAAAGGGAATAGCAACACTATAAACATAATTTTAAAAACATATTTAGAAAAGCAATAATCAATGCCAGAATTCAATTGTCTGGCAGAACCCCTTCCACATCAACTTATCTCTACTATCTCTCCAAGCTCCTGATCACTCTGCCCTGTAACTCCTCATTCCTGAAAATTCTGAGCATTCCCCAGGCCATTCTTTACTATCTCCAGCATCCTTGCAAAAAAAAAAAAAAAATGGAGTGGAAACTGTGATGTGCCACCCACGTCCCCTTTCAGGACTGAAGAATTGATTGTCCAGCTGCCATGGTGCAGCCAGCAGACAACCCTCAGCTATCAGCTCTTTTGAGAATGGCCTCAGCTGAAGAGTCTCCTATAAAATGTCATACTCTCTTCCCAGGGCAGCCCACATCCAAAGACTAGTTGACATGCGGAATATAAAGACTTGGTCCGTTTTTCCCAACTGGTGACACTTTGAGCTCCCCACATGGTCAGATCTTATTGGAGACTACATGGCAGTCCAACTTTCCCTTCTGCCCAATACTGGTTCTGTCCCTCAGTCCACAAGGGTTGATCCCAAGAGAACTTTCTAATAAACTTCCTGCACACTAATTTGCATCTCAAAGTCTGCTTTCTGGGGAAGCTAAACTGCAACAGAAGGGCATTAGGAAAAAAATAGGAAGAGTCAGATACTTAAGGGTGTGAGAAGAGAAGAATATCAAAATCTTGAAACCAATGGGGAGAACAGCAGAAAATACTAATATGAGCTCTTTGGCGAGGAGATCAGTATTAAAGTAGCAGAAAGGAAATCCTTCAAAATGTATAAAATTCCAACCCAATATTTCAAGATATCACTGAACTTGAAAGCTGAAAGGGGCGGACTCCTGTCTTGGGACCATGGATCTGCCAAATGCCAAAAAATGCTGCTGCTCAGAAATAGATTCCTAATAATAAGTTAACAGGTACAATTAATGCCCTGCTGTTAAAGTAACAGAATTCTGATAGAATTTTGGTTTTTGCATTATCAGTAAAGATGTTAATAAAGTCTTATGAAAGACAAATCTGGTACAGGCTGGTATATGACTAATCATTCTCCAGAATACTAATAAAAAACTGCATGGACTGAGGGCCATCTATAATCATTCACATGCACACTCAGGACACCAATGATGTAGGACAAATCTAAGCAAGGCTCACGGGTATTTGCTGACTCCCTCAGCTTTCTATGATAGGGCAATTTACCAAAAGTAGCTACATGAAATATCATATATTTGGAATGTGACAGATTTGATTACTGCATATTTTTCCAAAGCTTATGAAGGAAGCTGGAAACTGCACACGCACATCTCTGCTGGTAACCTTGCCCTACATTTCCATACTTGGTAACCACGAATATAGAGGCAGACAAGATAGGCTGCAGCATAACCTGTCAACTAAGATCATCAGATCCGAAATGACTTGAGTTCATTTACATAAATTGTTAGGACAACCAAGCAGAATCGATCAACAATGTCACAATTCATTCATCTTAGAAATGTAACTACAATTTCACTCTCAGTTCCTGTATCGGTCAACCCCAGTTCCTCATCTGTCCTTCATTCCTTCCTCTCACAAGATTCGCTATCTGCTTTGTCTTCTCGTAAACCAACTCTTTCTCTCTTTCTAACTTTACCACCCTTTCTAATGGGAGTAAGAAACGTACTACTATTAATAATATGAGAGAATGCAAAAGAAGTTTCTAAGAAAAAAACTATAAACTACATATTGTCAAATTTCAATTACTAACAAGCTAATCTAAATTCATATGAATAGAATGAGCAATCAAATGCTTACCAACTTAAGAGATGTGAAATAATTCATATTTGGGGAGAGTAGTATCTACTACTAATATATCATAGGCATACAAAAGGACAAACATACATGACATGTAAATGAGAGGAAGAATCAATTTGTTAATATAAAAATAGATTAAATGAGTTGGTATGGGTTTAGAGCTATTGTTTGGTTGCAGAAATTGAATTAAAGGTAGAAAACAAAAATATATATAAATGGGTACTTCTTTGGGTAAAGAAATACACACAGCAGGGCCAATATTATACGTTCTTCATGAAGAGTGAGATTGTAATTAAATCAAATCTATAGATGGCATTAGTCTCTGATAAGTTAGGGAAATATTGATTGGAGGAAGATGAACTATAAAATTATATAAAAGGGTATATAAGCGAACAAAATGATAGTTTTGCTTTAAATTGGCAAAGTTTAGGAATACATTAAAGGAAATACCACACAAACTTATTATTATGGATTTTAAATGTTATTTTCAACCTAGAAGTCATTGTACAATTCCAGTAAGACATGAGCTTATTTGGCATTTTCAATGAAAAACCCAATAAATTCTTGGAAAAAAAAATAGTGAAAACAAAAGAAACAGTAATTTCTCATTTCCATTCATGTCCTACAACCAAAGACAAGTAGTAAAGTACAAACACCTCAGCACTAGCAAACCAAAAGCCAAGTCCGCCACTTAATAGCTCTGTAGCCTTGGGTAAGTAACTTAACCTCTCACAGCCTCCATTTCCTCACCTATAAAAAATGAGACCAATCAGTCCAATTTGTCAGGTCTCATTCAGAGCAAATACTCTACAACATTTTCCTAATTCAAATTTAAAAGGAGAAAATCTACTTGATTTGATTTTTGCTAAAAAATAGTAATTAGCCGCTTTCCCTTTTCAATATAAAATGGTCAATTTTCATAAAAATTAAATAACCAAATAGTTAGAAAAACCTAATGATGGATAAGGAAAAATTATCAGTCTCTATGATGCCATCTGTAAATTTACTTCAAAAATTATCAAATAACAAATTATATAGCTCTCCATTTCTGCCGAAAATTTCCCATTTAAATACAGACTCTGCTGAAACACAATAGGTACAAAGAATTTCTGAGAGGCAGGGAAAAGAAAAGCTTTTGGCATGTAGAACCATTATTTCTCATCATTAAGATTTCACTTAGACCTTCATTTCACTTGACTAAAATGGTGCTAGCATTCCATGTAATTGGCGTGGCGCTTGCATATCAAGAGTCTCATGCCCACCAAACGAGCTAGCTGGGAGTCTTGGTGAATGCTTATCAAAAGCACTGACAGGATGGTCCTTGTAAAACAGCGTTTTTAAACTTAAAATGTCCTCCCCAAAACCTCTCCTTTCCACAGAGTGTTAAAGAGAGAGAGAGAGGACTACTTTAGCTTATTAAAATCATGAGGGTTTCTAGGTGGTTAAAATACCATTTAGAAACAAAAAGACATTTCATATAGAAGTATCAATCCTTCCTCCATTATTTTTACCTTAACTCTGTAATACAGTCATGAAATTATCACATCAGCTAGATAATGAGACTTAACTTCTCCCACTTATAATCACTGGGAAGGAAGTGGGGAAAGAAGACAAGAAAAGTGCAAATCAGCAAGTATAAAAAAGAAGTTGTGAATGCTGATAAGGGATTATCTGAGCAAAAAATCATGAGAATGCCCAAGTTTAATTCCAAAGCATGTACCTATTGAAACACTGTAAGGAATTATCATATGTATGTATACTTTAACAAGCCAATACTGAGCGAGCATCCTTGAAAAAGTAAATCAGGAAGCACTGCAATAAACAGAATGAAATGCCTGTTTTCAGAGTAGCAGTTTAGAAAAAGCTGTGTAAATAGTTGTTAAAATGATATAGTTTATGTCATCCTTTGAAAATAAAACCTGCAATTTAATTTGCACATCAAATGATCCTTGCAGCTTGTATGTTACCAATAAATAGGAGAGAGAGAGGCGGCTTAAATCAAACAACATGTGTCAGTGGCACATAGGAGAACTGCAGTCTGAGAGACTTCAACATGATCTGAAGCTGAATGTCACAATGATACACTGATATTAAATAGCCAGAGGATGTATCAGTCAGTGGTTTAACTTCTTTGAATATCATTGAACTAGAGTTAGCCCTGGTAGTAGAATTTAGTTACGGCCCTTGGCTGAAAATTGTTAATATAGTGAAGGTTTACCCTGGTTTGGCCAAATATTAAGAATCACTTTCAAGTTTATTTTCAGTTGGTAAAATGTTGATTCTCCAGACCAATTCTCAATCTTTGCTTAGTTTGCAGTTTTAAGACCTTTTAGTGATAACTCCAATGCTCACATCTAATTCCCTTGTATTCCTGACATGGGGCTATGGAAAACAGATTAAAAAAACTATGTCAAGAGGTGGCACATTATGATTGAAAGCCATGAATTTGAAATTTAAACCTTAATTTTTCCCCTGGTACTATAATTTAGTGTTACATTACCTTAAACAAAACATTAACACAGGTGATAGAACATAGTTGTAAAGAACTCGGGTTCATGTACAAAACAGTTTCAAATCCCAACTCCATTATTTACAGATCTATGACTTTGGCCACATGACTTCATTAAGTCTGTTTGCTTATCTATGAAATGAAAATAATAGTATCTTCTTCACAGAGATTGAGTGAAATAATGCACAGGGCCTGATTAACTATAAGTGATAAATGGTGGATTAAAAAAAATCACAATTTCTCTGAGTTTTCTCCTCTAAATAATTCAAATATTTTCTCCTTGCTAGATGGTGCTGAGAACTAAATGAGGGCACATATATTGCAACTCTTCCTTACTCCAGAGAGACTAAACACATATTGATCAAACTACTGTTACAACCACAGCATACTGTGAAAGAGGTTTATTGGCAGATCACACTCTGCAAATTGTTACAAATAATCACACACCTGGGCTCATAAAATTGGTTGTTCCTAATCATGTTATTTACCTAGTTGGAACCTTCAGTGTTGTCTGCATGCAGTTACAGTAAAATCAAAACCCCTACTGCCACCTAAAAGGCCTTTCGGGATCTGACCTCAGCCTCGCTTTCCAACTCCGTCTTTCCATTTCCTCCTCACTCTCTTTGCCCCAGCCTTGGACTCCCTTTGCCTGGAACTCAATTTCTCCATCCTTTGAGCCTCAGCTTATGTATCACTTGCTCAGAGAAGTACACACAGATATTTAAAGTACTGGTTAAGACTGCCCATCTCCCTACCAAGCCCACCCCTCTGCATTACTCTCTCTATGAGAACATTTCTAACTTTCTTCTCACCACATACTACAACTGGTGATTTTGCATGTTACTTATTTTTGGCCTGTCTTTCCCATTAAAATATGTTTTTTGAGGGTAAGGGCTAGACTTTGTTATTTACCACTATATCCCCAGCATTTGGCACAATAGTTGGCACCTAATAGGTAAATAATCAAAAATATGTCTATATATACTCAGAGTGAAAAAGAATGCAAGAAAATGCTATCATTCAAAGACAACAGAGGAACTCAAACTTTTCCCATTCAAAATCCATAGAAAACCCACTATGTGCCTATGACAGATAACCATACCCCATTCCTTACTCACAAAATTAAATCCAACACACACCAAGCAGATATTTTTAAATTGATAAAACCAAATAGATTTTCTTAAAACTCTAATAGCTTGTCTTCAAACTGTTTTCCTAGATGTACTAAGGTAAAGAAAGCAATATTGGAAAAACTATATAACACTCAGACTAAAAGAATGAGGTTTGTGGTATTAAACAAAAAACTAATCATCTGGAAGCAGCCAGTTCTATTAACCAACAGACACAAAAATCCATCTCCAAACCCTAGAACAGCTCTCCAGTTAGGAGGCACACCACTCTACATCTCAGCATCAGTTTTTCTCCTTTAGAATAGTAAATTTTACTTTTCCTTTCCTATGCATAACAATCGTCTTAAAATTCTTAAAAGAATTTCCCTGAAAACTTAAAAGTAATAAAAGCACACTTTATTTCTATAAGTTTAAAGGAATAAGAAGCACTTGCATGATTTCTGTGCTTCGTTCAGCATCAAATGTCAGACATTTGTCTTTTAGTTATAACTATTTCTGACTTAAAAGTAAATCCATGGCAGGAAATTGAAGATACAAAAACAAATTAAGAACAAAAATAATCATCAGTCATCCTACTGGCCAGGGATAACCTCTTCCATGTTTTATATATTTTTCTAGTGTTTTTTATATGCATACATACTTTTTTATTGAAAAGGGGCTACTGTCTATATAGTTTATCTTTTTAACTTGAAGTATCCTGATACGTCACAATAAAAAGAATACCATACTATGAATGGTTTCTCGTTAAAATTTCCTATAGCCTCATTTTAAAATATTATCCAAAAAAATTTATGTAACTAATCTTTCTTTGAGCAGTTACATCAGCAGTCCCCAACCTTTTTGGCACCAGGGACGGGTTTTATAGAAGACAATTTTCCCAAGGGGGAGTGTGGGGGATAGTTTCAGATGATTCAAGCACATTACCTTTATTACATCTGCAGCAGCTCCCCAGCGTCAGCATCACCACCTCAGCTCCACCTCAGATCATCAGGCATTAGATCTCATGAGGAGTGCGAAACCTAGATCCCTCGCATACACAGTTTACAGTAAGATTCACGCTCCTATGAGAATCTAATGCCACTGATCTGACAGGAGCGGATCTCAGGCAGTGATGGGAGAGCTGGGGAGCAGCTGTAAATAGGGCTGAAGCTTGCTGCTCACCTCCTGCTGTGCGGCCCGGGTTCCTAACAGGCCAAGGACCAGTATCAGTCTGTGGCCTGGGGTTTGACAGAGTTACACTGTTTCTAATATTTCTTTATCTGAAAATCTACTGTCCTTGAACCAAAATCTTTATGCACATTCCTGAATATTATCTTAGTGTAAATTCTAAAGAAGGAACTACTATGTGAAAGGGTACATCCACCTCTAACATTACTGATAATGCTGTCAATATTATCCTCCAGAGATGTTATACTGATTTACTATCTGTCTAAGTCCATTTGGGCTGCTATAGCAAAAAGGCCTTATGCCGGGTAATTTATAAGAAACAGAAATTTATTTCTCATAGTTATGGAAGCTGACAAATCTAAGGTCAAAACACCAGTAGATTCAGTGTCTGGTGAGAACCCGCTTTCTGCTTCAAAAACGGTGCCTTCTAGCCATGTCCACATGGAAGAAGGGTTAAACAGCTCCCTTCCACCCCTTTTATAAAGTCACTAATCCCACTCATGAGGGCTGTGCTCTCCTGACTCAAACACCTCCAAAATGCCCCATCTCTTAATAACCATCACATTGGAGATTAGGTTCCAATATATGAATGGGTGGGGAGGGGGGTAGATATAGTCACAACACAACACACTCTCACCAGTAGTTTAAAAGATTTTTTTCTGTTGTCTCACATTCTCACCACAACTACTGGATATCACTTGTTTTAAAAAATCTTTTCCAATCTGAAAAAAATTACACATTTATACCTTAGCAGTGATGTTAATCTCTCTTTAAAACCATTCCTCTTTTTCAATATTTTCTGATTTTTTTCAGTTTTTTTCCTTTTAGATCCATAGGAATCATTTGTTAGCTGTCAGCAAGGATTTTAAATTCTGTGTGTGCATATATGTAAAAGACATAAATATGCATAAGATCTTACCTCAAAACCAAAAGAGACATACATCTTGGATTTACGTTTTCAGTGTCAAGTTCTAACTTTAAAACATAATGTAGGCCGGGCGCGGTGGCTCACGCCTGTAATCCTAGCACTCTGGGAGGCTGAGGCGGGTGGATCGTTTCAGCTCAGGAGTTCCAGACCAGCCTCAGCAAGAGCGAGACTCCGTCTCTACTAAAAATAGAAAGAAATTATATGCACAACTAAAAACATATATAGAAAAAATTAGCCGGGCATGGTGGGCGCATGCCTGTAATCCCAGCTACTTGGGAGGCTGAGACAGAAGGACTGCTTGAGCCCAGGAGTTTGAGGTTGCTGTGAACCTAGCTGACGCCATGGCACTCTAGCCCAGACAACAGAGTGAGACTCTGTCTCAAAAAAAATAAATAAATAAAAATAATGTAGACTTATTCTATATCAATACTTTTTTTTTAAGTAGTATATTAGGTCTTTCTGTACTTTTAATAACATGACTAAATTAAAAAACACATCGGTTTATGTTTTCACAAATTTAATGCAAATGGTAATTCTTTCTATAGACCTCTCTAGATTATTCTAATTATATTGAATCCAAATCCCAAAGTGCCTTTTTGCCCAACTCCCAAGTAAAGTCATTTCACATTTAAGAAGATGAAGTTTGCACGTTAACCTAATGCTACCTTTCCAATCCCAAAGAGGGTACAACTTAATTTTCACTGCAAATGCAGAATTAAGTTTTAAGATAATGAATAGGTTGACTATATTAGTACAAAACATCATCATTTCATTTATATAAGGACATCTGTTGTTACTCTTTATTTCTTACTGACTTTGAGTATTCTAGTATTCATTGACTTAACAAAGTTCTGACTTCTTAATATGAAATCAAAATACCACTTGAGTCAGTCAGTCAATCCTAAGGCTTATGAACTTTCAGAATTTGATGTCAATATTCAATCCTCATCTCAGACTCCCAGAATAAACTGTGCACTTTATGTATAAGGTATGTTTCAAATATCACCAAAAAGTGCCCATTAATGGACTTCAACATGAGGTAAATGTAAGACTTAGATCCAGAAAGGACAATAAGCTAGCTTTTCTGAATATGAATAGATTTTTACCAAAGTTCTCTGTATCTTTAAGCAATGTAGAAATTAACTCAAATTAGCTATAATTCTATTTAAAAATTTAACTGCTATGGTATAATAAGTACATATTAAATAGCCACTTTGCACAGATTTTAAGTAGATTTCTACAAGAATCTTTCAGAAAAACATACAATAGACATATGCATAACTCCCACACAAATTCTGTTGGTATTGTTCCATTTTGTAAGGGGGTCTGTTTATAGACATCTTAGTATCTGCAAGTTTAGGTACTGCTTTATTTTAAAACCTATCAATCTTCAAATTTGTTTTCTCCAAAAAATTAAAATAGCATATAATGCATGAAAATAATGAGCCTGAAATTAACTTCACTTTCTGTCATTTTGATTCATTTGATGATGACATAAAATTCAGCATCCACAGATCACTCATTCTTAGGTATTCTGTTAGGCAACATTAAAAAAAATCCACATTCTTTACTTCAAGGCAAATACTATTTTGCATTCCATTTTAGGATACCACTAGTCCATGGATCCATGTCAATAAATCAGGATAAGCCAACAGATCTAATACTTACCTGCTAGATATCTAAACCAATTTCTACTCATTTACAGATACTATCAGAAATTTTAGCAGCAACATACTTTATTTCATACCACTAACTTTGCATCATCTGAAATCACTCTCGGAGATCTCAAGAAAAACTGTGTATGTGTTTGTGTGTGTATGTGTGCGGGCACAGACATTTTATAGTTTATGCAGCATTTTGCTTATATTATTCTTAATTCTCATACTTTTGTCACCTTATCAGAAATTACACAATAGGGTAACACAATGGCTCTTAGTCATATGGTGATTCACTCACCATGCAATACCAACCTTGGACATCAGACCTGTAAAGATCTCATTACAACAGCCCTGATTCAGCACCATCAAAGAGCAGAGAAATGAAAATATATGAATGAGGGAAAAATATGAACTTTTAAAAATTCACAAGCTCTGTCAGTAAAGTATGCAAAAAACAAACGTATATTATTGAATGACATAAACACTGAACAAAAGCATAAATCTAATAAAGTCATATGTAAATATAAACAAAAGATCAGAAGACTTTTAATATGATGGCTAGTGAGGAACCAGTCATAAAAACTGAATAAACAGAAAGATTTTAGGAAGCAAATTGCCACTTCTCTTCCAGTAAGGATAGAAAAAAGCTTTGTGGGGAGCTGATATCTGAGGATTGTTTCACAACAGAAATTAAAGAGCTGATAAAGCAAGAAGGATTGTGTCCTCTTTTCATATGAAGGACTTGTAGTCATTGAAGAACAAACAACACAGGGAGGAAAACAGCAAGAAACAAGAGGAATAACTACATTGTCAAGAATGACAGAGTGATGGGATTTGGAGAGAGGGCTGAGAATTTCATACTCATCTGTCGGATATAAAATTCATTCCCTATGGTTGGCAGGGAAGAAAATCTTACAAACAAATTCCTGAAGAAGGTAGCACTGGCCCAGTAAAGTTCAAATATCTGTCAAAGTCCAGGTAAAAGAACTACAAAAAAAATTCTGTAGTGATACATGCCAGGTAGTCATGAAAAATGGTCAAGAGAGAAGGGTCAGTTTTGTCAAAAGCTTAATATCTACGTGGTGACAGCAAAGAATGAAGATACACACATATACACTCACACAGAATGCTTTCTTGCAGAGACATTAGTGATACAGTGGGCATTCCTCAAAATAGTGAGATGGCAAAAAGAGGCAGATTCTGAAGTGACAATCTATAGCTTTTTTTTTTAATTTAGTGTGAGCTGGTAATTAGTTATCTTGCCCCTGCTTTGTCTCCTAAAAGAATGAATAAGTATTTACTAAGTGCCTACTATGTAGTATGTACTATATCAGGTATACATGCAATCATATAGTCATCCTAAAAGAAGAAATGATTATTCCAGTGTCATTAACGATATAGAAGGAAAGAAGAGAAATGAAAATCTCTCTAACTCAAACTAATTAAATAGAAAGCCATTTTGATTACTGAGAGTTATGGGTTAGAAGAGACATATAACCAGAACTGGACTAACTTAAACTTTGTTGCGTATGACTACTTAGATTTAAATTGTTAAAAAGGTAAGAATGACTGTAATTCTCAAGTGCTATTTTTTTAGGGTTGAGAATTCACTAACTCTCTTAAATCATCTTTCCACTCAGGAAATTTTATTAATTTGTTTAGACAAATCTAGATTATGCACAAGTAACTGCAGTTTTAGTGTTTAAATTTTTCACAAAGCCTGGGCATCTGGGGTTCTGATTGTTTCCCTGGTGGGTTTAATACTACCTTTACATCTAGGACTTTACATAGCTGGATTTGCTTTTGGAACAATGACCCCAAGTAGTTAACTCTCATTATATCCCCAAGTAGCTTTGACCATTTAGCATATAGTATACGAGTATATCTTCAAATCAACAACTCATTTTGTTAACCCAAGTTCATTGTTTTACTTGTGTTCATTCCTCCTCATTCTTGTGTTATATTTTAAACTGACCTGAAACACCTTACCATTTCTTTTAATGTTTGTAGATAGATTTAATTTAGGACAACTGAGCCATTCCTACAGTTTATATAAATATAGTAAAGCAAAGTATTTGAAATGCTGACTCACTAAAATAAAGAATAAATAGGCTGGGTGTGGTGGGTCATGCCTGTAATCCTAGCACTCGAGGAGGCCTAGGTGGGAGGATGGCTTGAGGTCACGAGTTCAAGACCAGCCTCAGCAAGAGAGAGACCCCATCTCTACTAAAAGTAGAAATAAATTAGCTGGACAACTAAAAAAAATAGAAAAAATTAGCGGGGCGTAGTGGCATATGCCTATAGTCCCAGCTACTTGGGAGGCTGAGGCAGGAGGATCCCTTGAGCCCAGGAGTTTGAGGTTACTGTGAGCTATGATGATGCCATGGCACTCTAGCCTGGGCAACAGAGCAAGACTCTGTCTCAAAAAAAAATAATAATAAAATAAATAAGTCTAGTTTCCTTTATCAAGATACTTTTATCAAGAGGCCTGCCTCCTCTATAATGCTTCAACAAATCACAAAAAGTTTATACCTACAGCATAGGATAATAATTCCCTACCAGTTCTGATTGCAATGGAAAGGTTTAAAGCTCTGTGAAATGAGTAAACTCCTGCTAGTTAGCACTGAAAGGAAATAACTAACAGATTAAAAACATTGATGTAGCTAATTCTACTAAATCACTAGTTTTGCATTCTACCCACTAGCTTTTCAGTGATGGAACTTTAACGGTTATCCAAAGCGTATTCAATTGGTAGCAAGAAAACACAGGTGATCTAACCCAGAAGAATCATGCCAACCATAAAACTAAGCAGACTATTCATCACCATGGTAATAACTCTCAAAACAGAAACAGAAGCCAATTCATAGATTCCATTTTCAAGCCAGGAGGTGACGTGGAGGTGTATGCATGTATATAATTTACAGTGTCCTGTGCCAAACTAATAACAATGAGATGAAGCTTAAAGAAACTACAGCAGTGGCCCTTTTAATCAGGTCCTGATAAATGGAAAGGTAATCTGTTCCTCATTACAAAGAACCTCACAGGATGTTACACAAACACAAGAACAATAATCAGGAACACTCTCCTGAGTGCTGAGTCACTAATTGAACCTGAAGGGTCAGGCATTACTCCCAAAAACACCATATCTACTTGAGGAAAGCATATCTTTTGCACGAAAATACAGGACCTATAATAAAAACACAGATTTTGCTATTTACATTTCAATGCAATATTTATGCTTTGCGACTTACTTTGAATACAAAATAATGTTACATTTCTGAGGTTTCTTAATAAGCTTAAATTGAAAATGTTCAATGCAGAGATGCTATTTCTAGAAATATTTAAAACATAATATATTTTGGTAACAAGCTTTGGTAGCAAAATATTCAAACCAATAAAAATGCATTAAAAGATCCAATTAAGAAAATAAAAAGACACACTGGAAGAAAATATTTGCAGATATTTCTTTTAATGTTTCTTTCAAGGCAGTGTGTTGGCAATAAATTCCCATTTGTTTGGTGGCTGTTTTTTTGTCTGAGAAAGTCTTTCTCCTTCATTTTTTTTCTACTTCACTTTGGAAGGATAATTTACTGGAATACAGTATTCTAAGTTGGTGATTTTTGGTTTTGTTTTCCAATACTTTAAATATTTTATTCTACTCTCTTCTTGTTTACAATGTTTTTAAAGAGATGTCCAATGTAATTCTTATCCTTGTTCCTCTAAAGGTAAGGTGATCTCATCATCCCCCCATTTCAAACTATTCTCTTTGTCTTTGGATTTCTGCAGTTGGAATAAGATATGCCTATCTGTAGACTTTTTGGTGTTTATGCTGAACTTGATGTCTGTCATTAATTTTGAGCTTCCTGGATTTGTAGCTGGATGTCTGTCATTAATTTTGAAAAATTCTGAGCCATTATTACCTCAAATATTTCTTTTGATCCTTTCTTCTCCTTATGGATTCCCGTTACCATGTCTTTTGTAATTGTCTCATAGTTATAAGATATTATGTTCCATTTTTTCATTCTTCCCCTTCCTTTTCAGTTTGGTAAGTTTCTATTGACCTGTCTCCAGATTCACTGATTATTTCCTTAGCCCTCTCCAGTCTACTGATGGCATCAAAGGAATCAAAGACATTCTGCATTTCTGTTACAGAGTTTTTATTTCTTTAGTTGTCCCGCAAATTTTGATATACTCTGTTTTCATTTTCATTCAATGTATGTTTTATCTCTCTTGAGAAATCTTTATCCTATGGATTATTTAGAAGTGTGTTGCTTATTTTCTAAATGTTGGAGATTTACTCAGCTTTCTGTTACTGATTTCTAGTTTGACTCCACTGTATTGACAGAATGCACTCTGTATGATTTCAATCTTTGTAAATTTGTTGTGGTACTTTTTAAAACCAAGAATATGGTTTATCTGGATGTACACAGTGCCTTCATTTAATGCTTTACTCAGGTATGAATAACTCTCAAGGTTTGTCCCTCCCCACACAGCTCCTGTATAGTACTTCTACTTCCAGATTAATACTTTTTTAAAATAACATTTCAATTTAACTATTCACAATACACTCTTAGGGATCAAGAAGCTAAAATGGCTCCCTACTGGCTATTACAACACCCAACGTAAACTTACCTGCCTAGCTTCCAAAGTCATCATCAGCTGGAACCCTCTTTGTTAGGTCAATACCTATCTGTCTCTATGCCTTAGCTTAAAATGTTTCCCAAACATGAAACTATCTGCCTTCCTCTATCCAAAAGCTTTCCTTTCCTTCTTTCCTTCCTTCCTCCTTCCAGGCCTAGCTCAAGTTTCACATCTTCCATTAAAACCCCAATGGCTCTTCTTGTCCCTTCTCTGAAATCTGAACCACACCATTCACATATATACATATTCATCCTTTCAACATACATTGAAAATCTGCATTATATATTTATTTATCCCCACCCTATTCTGAAAGGATTTAAAGCAACTACAATTTATATACCAGGTACTATATATTATTTAACAATATTTCATTTATCAGGATTACCATGCCTATCTCATAAGGTTGTTGAATGGATAAATGACAAGGTATATGTGTGTGTATTATAAAAGTGTTCATTAAATGATAGCTGTAATTATCAACATGAATATTAAAAGCAAGCAAAATTTGAGATGCCCAGAAAAATTCAGTTATCATATGAAGATAATATACCATAATAACAGAGATTTTTTACTGTAAAAATCTAATTTATATGGATGGTGTATTTTATGTTGGAGATGTAGTTCTAAAAGCAGAAAATAAAAATTTATCTTAAATAACTGAAAAAAGAGACAAATTACATGACCTACCTTATCTACATACAAATAAGAAAATCTTCAGTAGTACAAAAGATCTATTAGATGTTGAATACTGCTTTAAAAATGGATTCACAAATGACATCATCCACATGATATTTAAAAGATTCCACTTCTCATTTCAGAAATCCATGTCAGGCAAAAAGTTTAGTTAACAATATATATATAGTACTTTAAAGGCATGTCTTTATATGACATATAAATTAATACATTTTGGACAGAATAATCAAAATGTTCTGAGCAACTGTTATCCAGGTTTTTAGCTGATTTAACTAAATCCCTTAAACAGAATTCTTGTAATCTTGGAAATGTCTATTCTCTTTTCAAAGTATTTTCAAGAGTCAAACTCAGAATATAAAAATTTAAAATAAGCTTTCCACTATTAAAAATGTTTCACTGACTCAAGGCTTTTTCACCTCATGTGATTTCATGTTAAAGATTCAAAGAACTAGAATATTTTCTGAATGGAAAACATTTTTTCTATTATTCTTGCATAAAAAGATTTTATTTATTTTTAATGTAAGAATCAGTAATTTCAGTCATTCCCCAAATTGTCAGCAAGAAGCCATTTGATGTGCTGTTACCTAACCCCTACAGCTCGTACACATATACTCTGAATGAAAAACAGAAGATAAAAAGTGTATGTGTGTGAGTGTATATATGTGCGTGTAGGCAGGCAAAAGGAAGCTGGATGATTAATCATTATATATTCCTGTTCTTTAAAATCTGATTTCATGGTGGAAGTTTTTCATCTTATCCACAAAAAAGAAACACAGACTGAAAAATTAGGTTGGGTACAATGGCTCATGCCTGTGATCCTAGCACTTTGGGAGGCCAACGTGGGAGGACTGCTTAAGGCCAGGAGTTCAAAACCAGCCTGGCCAACATTGTGAAACCCTGTCTCTACAAAAAGAGTACAAAAGTAGATTTCCTTTTTTTAAAAAAAAAAAAAATTATTTCAAAATATTAAGGGGGTACAAATATTTTTGTTACATGAATCAATTTTTTCTTTTAAATTGGTTATTATTAAATAATTGCCTATTCTTAAAAGTGGAAAGTCTAAAGTTAAACTGTGTATTTCATAAAACTCTAATACTAGGGTCCTGGTAACAGCTCATTTGTGACCAACTAACCCATTTCCATACGTCTGTGGTAACCTCAGTCAGAAATGTTGACATATCTCTAGGCCTGGACTTTCTCATCCTAACAAAGATAAATGGTCTACCAAAGAACCTATGACTACAGACAATTTCTGAAGGTGATCTAGTGTAACAAGAAACTTTTATCAACACTGCATTCCATTTTGAGCCCACCAGTACAAACTCCCTTTGGGCTTTCCCACACAATCTTGGTGATGATGAGAAGGACGAGGAGGAGGAGAAATCAGCAATGACAATAATTACATTATTTGTGCTTCATGCTGTACTAGGCACTTTCTATACACTATCTCATTTAACCCTAACAATTCTATGATATAGGCAATGCTATACCCATTTTATAACTATGAAGTTTGAGGATGAGAGAGTTTGCATTCCCAAAATTAGATGGGGAAGACTATGAAACCAGGCCTTTTGGCTACATCCTACGCTCATTGGCTAAATAAAAAGGCAGTGGGTGAATGTTCCCTACAACTATTTTTCTTTGGACTGGTCAACTACTTTTTCAGGAAGCCAAAGAAATGACTTATAAGTAGAGCTAAATAAGCCTATTATTTACTAAATAAGAAATAACATTTCTTAAAGATTGAAAAAAGAACAGTATAAATAGAACACAAAAGTAATTACCAGATGACTCAGTCAAGCAATAATTTAGAGGTTAAAGTGGCCACAGGAGAATTAAAACTGTTGAGTTAGTTCTGAAGATTAAAAGACATGTTGTTAATCATTGTTAAAGGTACTGAACATAACCCCCTTAGTCACTAAGCAAGGAACTGAATAAGTAAATTGTGTGAGGAAAATATAACATTTTCTTCTAGACTAAGACACAGAGATTGTCAGCAGCTGCAACATTAGATATAAGGTGACCAAACCAACTAGCTACAAAGTAACGACTACTATATTAGAATGAGATAATACCTAAATAATGGAGTACAGGGAGATAATTTGAGATAATTTCACTACCATCTGACCAGTATTTCTCTACCAGAACAGATAGTGGAAAGAAATATAGTAATTACATTTACTAACCAGTATCCTGGCATCTTTAAAAAGCGTAGGTAAAAGAATGAAATAGGACCTCTCTCTCTCACGATATATAAGAATTGATTCAGGATGGATAAAAAACTTAAATGTGAGGTACGAAATCATAAAAATTATAGAAGAAAACATAGGAAAAACTCTTCTAGACATTGGCCTAGGCAAAGAATTTATGACTAAGACCCTAAAGGCAAATACAACAACAACACAAATAAATAAAGGGGACTTAATTAAAATAAAAGGCTTCTGCACAGCAAGGGAAATAATCAACAGGGTGAATAGACAACCTGCAGAATGGGAGAAAATATTCACAAACCATACATCCAACAAAAGACTACTGCCCAGAATCTACAAAGAACTCAAATCAGCAAGAGAAAAACAAGTAACTCTATTAAAAAGTGGGCAAAAGACATGAACACAAGTTTTCCACAGAACATAGAGAAATGGCCTACAAACATAAGAAAAATGTTCAATATCACTAATTATCTGGGAAATTCAAATTAAAAGTACAATGAGATACCATCTTACCCCTATCAGAATTATTTAAAAGTCAAAAAACAATAGATACTGGCGTGGACACAGAAAGGAACACTTATACACTGTTGGTGAAACTGCAAATTAGTACAACCTCTATGGAAAACAGTATAGAGATTACCCGAAGAAATAAATGTAGATTTATCATTCAATCCAGCAATCCCACTCCTGGGTATCTACCCAAAGGAAAAGAAGTCATTTTAGTAAAAAAAAAAAAAAAAAGACACCTGCACTCAAACGTTTATCACAGCACAATGCACAACTGCAAAGATGTGGAACCAACCTTAGTGCCCATTAATTTACGAGTGGATAAAGAAAATGTGGTATTTATATAACATGGAGTACTACTCAGCCATAAAAGGGAAGAAAATAATATCGTTTGCAGCAACTTGGATGGAATTAGAGACCATTATCCAAAGTAAAATATCTCAGGAATGGAAAACCAAACACCATATTGCTCTCACTAATAAGTGGGAGCTAAACGATGGGTACACATGGGCACAAAGAGATATAAAGGACATTGGAAACCAAGAAGGGAGGGTGAGAAGAAAGGTGTGGAACAAAAACTTACATAGTGGACACATGAACATTATTCTCGTGACAGACATACCAAAAGCCCTGACTTCCATGTAACAAAAACATTTGTACCCCCTTAATATTTTGAAATTAAAAAAAAATATATGAAAAAAGAATAAGGTAAACTTTTAGGGAGACCAAGAAAGAATAAGATATAAGAAAAAACCTCAGACCAAATAAGAAGACCACATGTGTTTGGTGGATGGAAGAGGAGCAACAACAGATATAAAGGAGGTTAAAAAGAAAACCAAAAAGCAGGAATAACTAATGGAGATAGAAGACACACTCACTCAATGGCTAAAACTCCAAAGAGAAAAATCAAAAACTAGGCTTTTCTCCAAAGCAAGAAATGTAAAAACACTGAAAATAATGCAAGCATACTTTTAATAAAAAATTCACCTTTAGTAACCTATAGATTAATATAATTCCTTCAAATATTTTCCAATAAGTAATGTGTAGTTCCAAAAAGGCCAATGTTTTCAAGACCATATGATTACTTTGGTTTTGTTTTCTTTCCTCCTCTGTTGCTTCTTCCTCTTCCTGTTTTTTGTTTGTCAGTTTATTTGGAAATAACATGTAAGATGGCCCTGTCTTAGTACTGTTCCAGTGGTATTAGGCTACAATAACATTAAAAAATTTCATGCTTAAAAGATTCTCTGTAAGAGTCTTTCCTACATTTTCTTCTAGAATTCTAATAGTCTCCCCCCTAAGATTTAAGTCTGTTAGCCACCGTGATTTGATTTTTGTGCGAGGTGAAAGCTGTGGGTCCTGTTTTAGTCTTGTACATGTGGCTATCCAGTTTTCCCAGCACCATTTATTAAATAAGGAATCTTTTCCCCAGAGTATGTTTTTGTCTGCTTTGTCAAAGATTAGTTGGCTATATGAGGATGGTTTTATATTTGGATTTTCTGTTCTGTTCCATTGGTCTGTGTCCCTCCACTTGTGCCAATACCAAGCAGTTTTAATAATCACAGCTTTGTAGCATAGTTTGCAAAGAATTTATGAAGAAAACCCCTAAGGCAATCACAGCAACAACAAAAATAAACGAATGGGACCTGATTAAATTAAAAAGCTTCTGCACAGCCAAAGAAATAGTCACGAAAATAAACAGACAGCCTAGGGAATGGGAAAAAATTTTCGCATACTACACATCAGATAAAGGTCTGATAACAAGAATCTATTTAGAACTCAGGAAAATCAGCAAGAAAAAATCAAACAACCCTATCAAAAAATGGGCAAAGGACATGAATAGAAATTTTTCAAAAGAAGATATAAGAATGGCTAACAAACATATGAAAAAAATCTCAACGTCCCTAATCATCAAGGAAATGCAAATCAAAACCACAATGAGATATCACTTAACCCCAGTGAGAATGGCCTTTATCAAAAAGTCCCAAAACAACACATGTTGGTGTGGATGCGGAGAGACAGGAACACTCATACACTGCTGGTGGGACTGCAAACTAGTGCAACCCCTGTGGAAAGCATTATAGAGATACCTTAAACAGATTCAGGTAGACCTACCATTCCATCCAGCAATCCCATTATTGGGCATCTACCCAGAAGAACAAAAGTAATTCTATAACAAAGACACCTGTACCCAAATGTTTATAGCAGCACAATTCACAATTGCAAAGATGTGGGAACAACCCAAATGCCCATCAATCCACGAACGGATTAGTAAACTGTGGTATATGTATACCACGGAGTATTACTCAGCTATAAGAAATAATGGTGATACGACATCTCTTTGGTTCTCCTGGAGAGAGTTGGAACCCATTATATTAAGTGATGTATCCAAAGAATGGAAAAACAAGCATCATATGTACTCACCAGAAAATTGGTTTCCCTGATCATCACCTAAATGCACATGGGGGGGGGTATGCCTACATGATGAGTGCGTTGCACACCGTCTGGGGAATGGTCATGCTTGAGGGTGCTGACTCGGGGAGGTGGGGGGTGGGGGGACGGGATGGAGGTATGACTACATGGTGAGTGCCAGGCGCACTGTCTGGAGAATGGACACGCTTGAGGCTCTGACTCAGGGGGATGGGCGGGACATGGACAATGTATATAACCTGAACTTATGTACCCCCATGATAAGCTGAAATAAAAAAAGAAAAAAAGATTCTCTGCATGTAACTGTTAATTCCCATTTAATTCACTGTGAGAGTTCACAATATTAATACCTCTAATTTATATTTTTCTTAATAAAATACAATGGTCTCAATTTATTCTCATAACATGTAACCTGGAAGGTATGCAGGACCAACAGACAAATCATTTCCATTTTAGTAATAAGCAAACTGGCACAAAGATGTCCAGGAACCAGGGCCACAGCACCGAACGGCATCTGCAGCAGAGCCCAGGTGTTGATAGGAGGCTCCAAACCCAGCCTGGGGCTCTCTCATCACCACTCCATAACAGCAGCATCTCATGGATAATCGTAGTATTTCCCTGATTACATACAAATGACAAAGTTTCCTAAGACATAGCAGACTGGTTTAAATATACTAAATTTTCTACAAATGGACTCACTTCAAAAACGAAAGTAAGTTCCAATTCTAACGTTTCCACTTCAGTCCAATGAGGGCCATATTAAAAGTACCCTGCATGTAAAAATAAATGATAAAAGTAAAATATTCATTTTGAAGCATAATATGCAAGCAACAGTTACTTTTACTTAATAAATATATTTCATTCTCTTTTATACATTTTTATAGATTTTTGGTCTTTTTATCTAGATTCCAAATGATATGGATGGAAAATATAAAGAATAAGGAGATCATGAAGGATCAAATATTGTGACAGGCACATCACATGTTAATGCTATTTGATTTAATCTTGACAGGAACTCTAGGAAGATTTAAACTAGGATTTGAATCCACGTCTAACACTAAATGCCTCAAAGCTACTTTATTTTGCATCTTTTTAATGTTTCACAGCAGTTTATAAACTGGAAGTTTATTTAAAAAAATAGGCACATTCGTTTATTTCTTATATGTCATTGGACAGGTACATTCAGCTCAAAGCCTATAAATAAACATAGCAACCAGGTCATTTAAATTGTAGACTCTTTTTAAAATGCATGTTATTAAATATGACCTATATCTGTACAACTTGTAAGGCTGTAAAATACATTTTGAATATGTACCTATCCACTACGTATTTAAAGAATTCATAAGTGGGAAAATTTTTAAAAGCTAGGATAGAGAAAAATGCCAGTAATAGGACAAGTACAAAGAGTTTGTGTTTTAAACCAGAAAGTACCACTAACACCACATCATTTTAAAGAACTATAATAATTAACGGCATTAACTTTTGTGTCACATGAGTGCAGCAGCAATGAAAATGGACTTTGGAGTAGGGAAGCTCTGGGTTTGAAACCCAACTCTGTAAGTTAACAGTATGAAAATGTTGAAGATGAACATTTCATTCTTGTGTACAGATCCTAACATAAAATCTCATTTGCCTGGAGTCCCCACATATATGACAAACTCTGCAATGTCATAAAGTAAATTTAAAAGTTATATGGCTCGTTAAATAGATTTCACATAGCCTACGTCCTGACCCTCCGCATTTCATTTTATTCACAGAAGATACCCTCAGGCTTGTTTTAGATCTCCTTTAATCTTATTTTCTTAAAAGCTTTAATGAATTCAGTAAGCAAATCAATCCACAGCAGGTTAGAAGCATTAAATTTGAATTTATGAAGTAGAGTTGCTAGATGTGGCAGAAAGAAACTGGTAGGTTATAGCAGTAAGAGAAAAGTAAGACATAAGATGCAAAGAGAAAATTTATAAGGTATACTGAGAATGTGTGATACAGACCATAAAAGCCATGCACATATCAATACCCTTGATGGATACACTGTATTATAACCCAAATAAACAGTGTGCATAGTTTTTATATTCTGTTTAAAAAGGCTAGGATATGCTCAATGCTTGTAAGAAATATTACCATTCTAAATAGTTAAAAATAAGTAAAATCATCATATTTAAAGGAATATACTTTAACTCATGTACATAAATAGATAGGAAATTCACTTGTTTGTGAATTTGAAAAGCTATTACTAGGTAAATCTGATAAATGAGATGTTAGTATAGTTAATGAAACAAATATTAGGGGCCTAAGGCCTCATATTTAGTACCAGGTGGTATACTAAACACAATTAGTATAAGTCTCTTCCCTCAAAAAGCTCACAGCTCAATGGAAAATACTACCATAAATATAAATAAATTTTAATACTATTTGGTACTGTAAGAGGTATAAACAAGAGACATTATAATGTTTGGGTCTCTCCTTTTATGACATTCCTAGCTATTGATGTTCAATACCTAAACATTTTAATTCAGTAGTGGTTTCAAAATGTGACTTTAAAAGAAGACTGGAATACACAAAATAGATAAGAAAAAATGTACCAAAAGCAAGACTCTTTAACATGGGTAAAAATAAGCATCAGAAGTTCTCTCCCTCCTTCTTTCCACAAAAAAAAAAAAAAAAAAAATGACAAGAGCAATAACTGACATCTACTGAGAGCTTACTATGTGCCCGGCACTGCTCTAAGTGCCCAATGTATATGAATTCATTTAATCCTCACAACACCCCTAATGAGGAAGGTTCTGTCATTATCCTGATTTAACAGATGAGAATACTGAGGCATGCAAACATTAAGTAATTTGCCAAAAGTGACACTGGTAAAAGAAGAACCAAAATTTGAAAACAGAAAAGTGTGACTTCAGAGTTTATGCTCTTAACCATTAAGTACCTATGGACTAACTGAAAATCTAACAATGTTACTGTCTTGTAGAAAGTGTATGTCTCAAAGCACCCAGCATTGATTGTTTTTTTTTAAAAAGCTATTATTAAAACTTTCATATTCCTTCATAACCAACTATTTTCCATTTTTGTTCATTTATCATTGAGGACATGTTTAGGATTTGGTTCTATAACAACTACTCTATATTCCTCAGGTGCTTTTCATAAATACATCAAAATTTCCCCTATGACTCTACCATTAAAAACTCAAAATGAGAAAGAATCAGCATTTTTCCAATTTTTTTACACAAACTGTAAAATGAGCTACCCAAATAATAAATGAGGGAAATTTTTTCTTTATAAAGTATTCCATGTAATAAAGATAAAATGACAATACATCATACTTTGTGACCCCTAATGAATTAAAATATCTAGGTGTGATACAGCAGCTAGTAACAAAGAAAAACAACCAAATATTATATGTCTCTTCAGAAAACAGGAAATGCCACACATATAGTAGAAAGTGAGGAGAAGGAAGGAAAAGAAATAAGATGAAGAGGAAGGAAGGAAGAAAGAAGAAAAAAGACAAGGAGGAAGGAAGAAGGAAAAAGAACCTGAATTTGATTATACCTCTAGATCTTTCTACCACTTTATTAAAAATACACAGGACAGAGGAACATGTTAAACTATACCACAGAGAAGTAATCAGCAATATCTAGATATAGGAAATTCTACAGGGCAAATGACCCAGTTTCTTCAATAAATAAATTGCAAAAAGAATAAAAGATGGAGATAAATATCTATGTATTAAGAAATATTTAAAAACATATTAATGCATCATAAGGGGCATTATCTGATCTCTGATTCAAACAAATATAAAAAGAAGACTTTTATGAAACCACTGGCAAATTGAACATTAACCGAATATTCAATAATATTAAGGAATTATTAATTTTTAGCTTTGGGTATGATAAAATTATGATACGATTTTTAAAAACATGTTTATCTTTTAGAATAACATACTGAAATATTGACAAATAAAAATGGTATGTCTGAGATTTGCTTTGCTTCACAAGGGAGGGAAGAAAATGGGGATATGGATGAAATAAGATTGGCCAAAGGTTAATAACTGTTGAAGCTGGATAACAGCTACATGAGGTTCCATATACTGTGCTGTCTACTTTGCATACTTGAAATTTTCCACAACACAAATTTTTTTTAAAAAACTCAGAAACATGGTACATCAAAAACATGGTACCTTAAGTATTATAACAGAAGTGCTTTTAAGAACAATTTAAAATTTAACTGCATGTTCTTATAGGAAAAATATGTTTTAACTAAACAATATTAAACAATGTCTCAACTAGTAGGTAATTTTTCTCAACTGCTTACCTAAAATGTTGTTTTGTTTGTAAGTAATGGCAGATATCTTTATTAAGTACTGCTAGTATAATTGAAAACAGCAATTTCTTTGAAAAGAAAAGTAATAACAGTTTAAAACTATTAACAAATTGCCAGATTTTAAACTTTACTTCCAAAGTTTCTTATTCACTTCTACTGGCATTAGAAAGACACTTGAGCTAAAATGGTAGATTATGGCTCATATTCAAGTTTGGATAAAGCAATTGTAGTTTCAATTATTATATTATGAATCCTATTCAGTGAGAAACAATTGTATGCAGCATATAAAGGTGAAAAGAACAAAGATTTTGAAATTCAATTTTGGTTCTACCACTTACCAGCTTCGTATGAACTCAAGGAAGTTCTAGTTCCTTCATTCATAAAATAAGGAAAATAATTTCTTCCATACAATATAGTGATACTTGGATTGGGATTATTATACACACAATATATTTAATATATTTTAATCTTTTATATAAACTATAGGAGTATATATATTGCCCAACATTATTCCTGATAGAGTTTAATACATATAGCTAATATTCTGTCAACATCCAATCATTATTTTGCTAATTAATATTATTTTTATGCTAACTATTACTAGACTTAGTCCTCCTCAAATGCCAGCAATATTTCCCAGAGGTATAAATGATCATTTGGAAAACACATCCACTCAGATGGGCTAAGAAACTCTTTTGCACATTACAGCTATGAGTAGTCTCTATGTAATCAACAGGGTTTTTCCTATAACTTCTACTCAGCTAAGTCGTGAAGACTGCAGATAAATATTGTTAGAAAAATTTAAAGATAGGCTTCAGTCAGTTAACTACCCAAAGTTAAATTACAATTTCAATATGTTTGGTGTTTGAAGGATCAATCTACACTAAAAGATACCAAAATAATTCACTGGGTTTTCTATGATAAGAAAATTCTTACCCTTGAAGATAAAGTATCAACAAATAACAACTTCCTTCCAACTCACATGATGCTCTAGGGCTGCGGTCCCCAACTCCCAGCTGTAGCCCAGTACCAGTCCATGGCCTGTTAGGACCGTTCATCACCACCTGAGCTCCACCTTCCCCCCCAACTCCGTGGAAAAATTGTCCTCTGTGAAACTTAGGAACCAGGTGGCACAGGAGGTGAGCAAGGCCAGCCAGTGAAGCTTCATCTTATTTACAGCCACTCCCCATCGGTCACATCACCACCTGAACTCTGCCTACCCTGCTACCGCACCTCCGTCCATGGAAAAATTGCCTTCCATGAAACCGGTCCCTGGTGCCAAAAAGGTTGGGGACCACTACTCTAGGGCATTTTGTATGTACCTTAAAGCACTTATCATGTGGTATCAGTCATCTGTTTGCATATTCATCCCATAGTTGGAATATAAGCTCCAAAAGGACAGAGGCGGACTTACCTTTTTGCAATATTAGTATCTGCAAAAAGCCTGGAAGTAGCAGGTGCTTAATAGATGTTTGCCGAATCTATATGTGAATATACACTTTCACTCCAAGGACTTTTGGATCAAATCATTAAGTACTTCATAGTTAAACACTCTATGATGGAGATAAGTCCACCAAACCCAGGACTAAAATATAAAGAGAACTTCACTTTGGTCTTATCCTTACGTCTTAGTTCACAGAGGACATATCTACCGCAGATCACTCTAATGGAGCACAGACTACATCCCTAGGTTACTCTTCCAAGCCGATAGCCTCCAATCTATAATAATAGCTAACACTTACTGATAATACTCTATGTGCCAGGTAAAACAATAAACACATCATATACCTTAGTTCAGGTGATCTTTATAATAACCTGGGAGTGAGTATTAGCATTACTCTCATTTTACAGGTAAAGGTGAGGCTCAAAGAGGTTATGAAACATGTTCAAAGTCCCAAGGTCATAAAGCAGAGGCAGGATTTGAGTCAGTTCTGTCTGACGGTAGAGTCCACATTCTCCTCCACTGCTGAGCAGGTGTGATGGTTAATTTTAGATGTCATCCTCACTGGATTAAGGGACACCTAGGTAGCTGGTAAAGCATTATTTCTGAATGTGTCTGCGATGGTGATTCTGGAGGAAATTGGTGAACTGAGTGTGAAAGATCTGCCCTCAATGTGGGCAGGCACCATCCAACTGGATGGGGAGCTGGATGGAACAAAAAGATAGAGGAAAGGTGAATTCTTGCTCTCTCTTCTAGAGCCAAGACACCCTTCTTCTCCTGCCCTCAGACTTCAGAACTCCAAGTTCTCCAGCTTTTGATCTGTGGGACCTGTACCAGCAGCCCCCCTGGGCTCTTTGGCTTTCCGCCTCAGACTGAGAGTTCACCATTGGCTTCCCTGGTTCTCAGGCTTCCAGACTTGGACTGAGCCACGCTACCGGCTTCCCTGGTTGTCCAGCTGACAGATGGCCTATTGTGGGACTTCTCAGCCTCCATAATTGTGTGAGCCAATTCCCTTAATAAATCCTATTTGTCTGTGTGTCTGTCTATCTATCTATCTATCTACCTATCTATCTATCCCTAACTACATATATATATACACACATCCTACTGGTTGTGTCTCTCTGGAGAACCTTAATTCAGAAGTCTATTAGTAAACAAAGCTTTTCAAAGAAGCCTCTTGAGGTCACTTCAGATGTTTTTTAATGAGCTCTTAAAAAACAATGTTAGTTTCCTTGTGGGAGTCCCTCATTTTTTGCTTTTTTTTAATTATTTCAGCTTATTATGGGGGTACAGAAGTTTAGGTTATATATATTGCCCATGCCCCCCATCCCCCTGAGTCAGAGCTTCAAGCGTGTCCATCCCCCAGACAGTGCACATCGCACTCATCATGTAGGTATACATCCATCCCCTCCCCCCACCCCCACCTCTGTCCGATACCCAATTGGTGTTATTCCCAAATGAGCACTTAGGTGATGATCAGGGAAACCAATTTGCTGGTGAGTACATGTGGTGCTTATTTTTCCATTCTTGGGATACTTCACTTAATAGAATGGGTTCCAACTCTCTCCAGGAGAACAAAAGGGATTCTATATCACCGTTATTTCTTATAGCTGAGTAATACTCCATGGTATACATATACCACAGTTTACTAATCCACTCATGAACTGATGGGCATTTGGGTTGTTTCCACATCTTTGCAATTGTGAATTGTGCTGCTATAAACATTCGGGTGCAGATGTCTTTTTTATAGAATGACTTTTGTTCTTTTGAATAGATGCCCAATAATGGGATCGCTGGATTGAATGGTAGGTCTTCTTGAATCTGCTTAAGGTATCTCCATATTGCTTTCCACAGGGGTTGCACTAGTTTGCAGTCCCACCAGCAGTGTACGAGTGTTCCTGTCTCTCCACATCCACGCCAACATGTATTGTTTTGGGACTTTTTGATAAAGGCCATTCTCACTGGAGTTAAGTGATATCTCATTGTGGTTTGCATTTCCCTGATGATTAGAGATGTTGAGCATTTTTTCATATGTTTGTTAGCCATTCTTATATCTTCTTCTGAAAAATTTCTATTCATGTCCTTTGCCCACTTTTTGATAGGGCCATTTTTTTCTCTTACATTCTCTGACACCCAGGAACCCATCAATACAGACAACAGTAACCAAAAGAAGTTACTCTGAGAGGACAGCAAACTTGAGGATGAAAATCACGCTCAAAGAAAGCCTGAGCAGTCTACAGAGCTTGTGAACAAAAGACAAAAAAAGAAAATCAAACAGGTAGATGCACAATCTTATTACATAAAGGACCAGATTCCCATTAATGACTAAAATTTGTGTATGGCTTAAAAACTTACAAGTACACACTAAATTCACTAAATGGGAACTTCCTGAGGCACAAAGCTGCCACTAAAACATAGGTGTCATGTAGGTTTAACTCTAAAACTTCCACTAGAATCAGAGGAAATATATGGGCTAAGGAATAAGCCAGTTTTTCCCAAGTTTAAATCTCAGCTCTGCCAATTACTGCATGACTTTAGGAAAGGTGCTTATCAACTACTCTGAGCCTCAGTTTCCAGATATGTAAAATAGAAATAATAATACCTCCCTTGTAAGGAAATTAAGAAAAACACACTTAATGCAGCATGTTGTCCATAGCCATTAAGTTGAACACATTTATGTGGACTACTAATGAAAGAAAAAAGGTAAATTCTTTTTTTAAAAAAAAATAGTGCTTTTAGAGACTTGTATATTCAAAAGCAGCAGCAGCAAAGAAACTGAATAATAATGGAAAGTTGTCCTGAAGTTTAGATTCCCAGGCAAAACTGGGCTGCCTACAAAGGGGACCCCACCCAGAGAGGTATATCTGAAAAAAACTGTTTTTCACCAGGATGGGGGCTTCATGGGCATGCAACCAGTACAGCTGCACAGAGTCTTGTGCCAGAAGGGCCAGGATCTTTTTCTGTGGTAATTATCTTTAAATTCTTAATAACTGTATTTTTGAATTTGTGTTTTGTCAGTGAAGTCCAATGAGATAAGAGCCTTGGCTCATGTGGCCTCCAGCCACCTCCCACCAGGGCCAGTGACTAGGTTGCAGGAAGAAGGGTGGGGGAGACATTGGCCATCCCTATCCTGAGCTGGCAACACCATACCCCTTTAGGTGGGTGACTCAGGGGGGTCCTCTTGCCCAACCCCAATTCAGGTACCAAGTGAATCCTTGCACGATCAGATATTTGCAGGTTGACCATCTGAAGTTTGGGGTGGAAGGGGAGATTGACTTTCCCACCCTAGCCAGACCCCCCATGTTTTCATTTTGCTCTTGGACTTGCAAATTATGTAGCCTGCCCTGTCCTTCACTTGTGATGACAAGGAAAATACTACCCACAGGAGAGAGGTGTTTGGTTATTATGTACCATCTTTTAAAGTGTAAAGGCCACTGGGAAACTATTAGCTACTCCCAACTTAGATTAATCAAACTGCTTCCTCTACAACATCACATTGAGATCAGTAACATTAAGTCTTAGTAACTGAGGAAGAAGTTTTCATCTATCATGGAGCTGGTCAAGGATGGAAATAGTGCTTGTAAAAGGAGCTGATCTCTTCTTCTTTCACCCTGTGAGATACCCTGTGACACCTTCTTCCTCTGCCCTGTTACCTATTTAATTACTCCTTAAAGAAATTTATTGAATACAGACACCATTCTAGGTCCAAAGATACAAGCGTGAACCATAAACAGGATAGTGAGTGAAACTGACCAGTAAGACTAACAATAGCTAATATTTGCTGCTTAGAGCACTGTTGAGAAGGATTCTCATGCCTCTTTCAAAAAAGTGTCAGGCTCTTTTTTAAGTGCTTTATATATTTAATAATTAAATTCTTATAACAAGCCCATGAAGGTAAGTTTTAGTGATGAGAAATTTGAAACATGGAGAATCTGAATAACTTGAAAATTCATACAGGTACTAAGTTGGTAAAGGCTTGTTTCAAACCTCAGCTATATAGTGTGACACATGCTAGAACACATCTGCACCTAAGAATTTAAGTAAACCAGGTACTAATGGATAATGTTAACAAATATTGTTAAAAGCCTCTTGTGAACTAGACTGAAAACTTAACTATACACTATTGTAAACATTGTAGAGGAAAACTCTGTTTCAAAGAACTGATTTAAAATGAACACTTCACCATCTAACTGCTCACTACAGGTTAAATTCAACAGATTTCAGTTTCCTTGCCTGAGAGACAAAAGAACTAGATCCTGGTAGCAGATAACGTGGCAATGTGTAGGCACTCCTCATCCCCACAGCCATAAAAGACATCAATAATTGATCATTTCACTCTTTAATGCTGCACCTAAAGGTGTGGAATACTCCCCAACAGTGCTCTAAACAGCCACTACTAATTCGTAAGTCAGCCTGGAAATGGAAACCACGTATTATCCTTCAACTCATTCCAGGAATCTATGACTATGTATTTTTTTTAAAAAAAATCCCTTAGCCCAGAGAAAAGAAATCAGTTTTATAATGAGTGTGATGCTGCACACCATCTGGGGGATGGACATGCCCGAACCTCTGACTCGGGGCGGGGGGCCAAGGGCAATATACATATACCTAAATTTTTGTGCCCCCATAATATGCTGAAATAAAAAAAAAATCCCTTAACCCAGAGAAAAAGAAATCAGTTTCATCAGGTGAGTTTCACAATCCTTGCCAGCAAAATATAGAGCTCTCATTGCCTGCTTTCAAATCCTTAGAAATACACAAAGAGAGGGTTAACAAAAACACTGGCTCCATCCTTAAAATTTTCATGGACCGTGTAGATAATAGCTCAGGTTCTCCACCCTTTAGTAGAAACAACAATAGCTGTTATACTTGATTTCATTCATATAGGTAAGTTTAAAACAAATGATGAATGACTAGGGCAAATACATTGCCCAATGAAACTAGTTAACATTATTAAATTGAATTACAATCATGACAATAAATGTGATCACATCCTAAAATCTCACAAAGCCACTCTGGCAATGGCTGAAGGGTAACACCATTTGCTATAACACATGGGTTTTACATGGGGTTGTACATTCAATTAATACTTTTATTGGAGACAAAGATGTATCACACAATTATACAATAAGGCCAGTAAAGGTCTTTTTGAGGTGAGCTTGCCTACACCAGTTTCTTAACCAAATGTTTCATTCAATGACACATCTAATAGATAACTAATTTTTTCTTGAAGCAGCAGTCATGGAGAGACTTTCCAGAATTAAACTGCCCCCAGTAGTGTGTGAAGGGATTAATCTTACATTGCACTATCCTACAATCAGTCCTCATTATCTGCAAAGTATAATTTAACACCTATCTAATAATGTTTTGTTTTGTTTTGTTTTGTTTTGTTTTGTTTTTTGAGACAGGGTCTTGCTCGGTTGCCCTGGTTAGGGTGCAGTGCAGTGGCATATCATAGCTCGCTGCAACCTCAAACTCCAGGGTTCAAGCAATCCTTCCACCTCAGCCTCCCCAGTAGCTGGGACTACAGGGATGCACCACCACGCGTGGCTAATTTTTCTATTTTTTGTGGAGATAGGGTCTTCCTCTTGCTCAGACTGGTCAGGCTGGTCTCAAACTTCTGGCCTCAAACAATCCTCCTACCTCAGCCTCCCAAAGTGCTAGGATTACAGATGTGAGCCACTATGCCTGGCCAAGCCATTTCTCCTTGATGCTGTGATTTATTCAAAACTGAACTTGATTTTCCCCACAAGTTTACTCTTCAAATTTTCTCACTTATTTTAATGGTACTTCCTTTCTCCTTGTCACTTGAGTCATTACTGACTCTTCCATCTCTCACTCTGTGTCACCTCATGCCTGGATTATCAAATAAGCTTAATTGGTCTTCCCATTTCAAATAACTTCCCCTTTTAATCAATCCTCTTTTTCCGAGACTGCGAGAAGTTATTCAAAAAGCACAACTTTTATTCTGCTGTCCCCTCTTCTCAGAACCAACAATGGCAACATATGAGATCACATAATAGAAGCAACATTAGATTTTTTTCTTTTTTGAGACAGAGTCTCACTCTGTTGCCGAGGCTAGAGTGTCGTGGTGTCAGCCTAGCTCACAGCAACCTCAAACTCCTGGGCTCAAGCAGTCCTCCTGCCTCAGCCTCCCAAGTAGCTGGGACTACAGGCATGCGCCACCATGCCCGGCTAATTTTTTCTGTATATATTTTCAGTTGATCCATATAATTTCTTTCTATTTTTAGTAGAGATGGGGTCTCGAACTCCTGAGCTCAAATGATCCACCCCCCTCGGCCTCCCAGAGTGCTAGGATTACAGGCATGAGCCACCGCGCCCAGCCAACATTAGATTATTAATCAAGAAGCCAGGGTTCTAGCTTCAATTCTTCCACTAAATAATTTGAGCAACTCAGTTTGGTTTCCTTACCAAACAGGAATTAGAAGAGCCCTTACTTTGAAGAACAACGTATCTCTTATCCTAGAATTCATGGTCTACCATCATTTACCTAATCAAACTCATCTACAGCCATCCCCAAAAGCATATTCTCTTATCGTTCGCATGCTATTGTTTGCATGCTCCTGAATTATGTCAGTCATTCTAGTGTTTTACTCACTAATTCCTTCTTCTAAAATAACGTCACCCTATCCCTCTTACCTAAAATGCTCTCAAACAGAAAGGTTAACAAGGGATTACTATCTTCTTCATCCTTTTCTGACATCTTCAAATTCTCTACAGTCAATATATATTTTGTATGCAGTAAGTGTTCAGAAAAAAATAAACTTTCTAAGCCATAACTACAAAGTAAAATTATGTTAACACATGAAGTCAAATTAGTAGCCCTCAATAACATATTCTCTTTTTCTTCCTACAGATTTTATTTGCTGCACACATTTGGCCCTGTTAACTTTAAAACTTAATCTATGTAAGCTGTGGTTTCAACGTAAAAGCTTAATAGTTAATAAACTGTACTCTGATTCTCTTAAGTGCATGGTCTAATTTATTAATGCTCAACTGAAATGGATATTATACACAGCTAATGTGGTTATGTAAAAGTACTTAATCTTAGTATGTTAACAAACTTATTCCCTATTTCCTAGAAATCCAACCTATTTTTAAACGTCAAAATGCATTATTCCATGAGCGACAGTACAGTTCCAATAGTACCAATTCAGTAATTTTATAAGTTATATTATTTTTGTGAACTGATCTGAGGGCCCCAATCACCATCTATGACATCACACTGTAGAAAAGGAGCAAGTGATAAAAAAAAAAAAAAAAATGGGGGGGAACCCCAAACATATTTTCCTTTCTCCCAGCTGTCACTCAGCTTATAAGAAGAAATCAGTGGTCCAGAGATATCATCCAGTTCTCCAGAATTTGCAGTGACCTGATTTTGACATAAACAGGACAAATATTCATTTTTTTTTTTTTAAAAAAAGGAAGTAGTGCCTTATATATACGGAAAAGGGCACAGAATTTGCTGTCAAAAGGACTGTGCGGAGCTAAGCTACTTAGTAACTCATAGTCAAGTCTCATAGCTTCTCATCCCCAGATTCCTTGTCAGTGAAATGGGAATGATCATAATACAAGCCTTGTCTACTACATAAGACCACTAAGACTCAAATGATAAAATAATGTAAAAGTGTTTTGAAAACTCCAAAATGCTTCACAAACATAAATTATTATGTATGCAATATTCATAAGTCAAATGCTTACCAATTTTAAGTATTTATCTACTATCAAATAAATTTACCTAGTAGGAAAACTAAAGTGACTAGTATTAGAAAGGGAAAAATTATCCTGAATGATATCCATTTTCCATGTCTGGGTTTTTATATCTTGTTTTTTTAAAGACACAGAAAACTTTACACAAACAATTTCAGGCAGTTAAGTGTCTGAACACCTTTTCTTAAAGATCTCTAGGGAGAGAAATTCCACAGCTTCTTTGGTATTTTTCACTCTGCAACTGAACAACTCAAATAAGGTATAAATAAGTATGCTCTCATTTCTTTTATCTGATATAAAGAAAAGAAAATATATCCAGTTGGTTTAAAATGGAATAACTCTAGATATAAAATTCTATTCTGCAATAAGTTTTATGGCAAGTAAAGACAAAATATCCAAAGTATAATGGACCTTACCTTTTTCTCTGTTGTTCAAATTTCCTCCTTGCAGAGGTGGAAACATCTAGTGCCAAGCCAAAAAACGGCCTATCTGGTTTCCCCATTTCCATAAGGAAATGCTAACTTTGACACCTCCTAATCCAGAATATAAAACATGGTCTTCTCTTCCTTCCATACCACAAAACATCAGCACTTCATGTACTCGTCAATGTTACATTAAATTACTAACAAAAGTAAATACTGAGACAACTGAAAGTAGAACTTACTAGAAAGTAAGAACTTAAGGCCCTTTTAACCAAATTTCTCAAGATCTATCTCAGTGTTCTTTTAGAAAAGCTGAATGCAATGTACTTGAACTAAATTACTTGTGTTGCTCATAATAACAGAATGTATTGATTACCTACTTAAGGTTTATACCTTAGGCTCTCACTGAGGGACAACATCAGAAAAGAGTACTTTTATCATGGTTTCCAACACTGTCCAATATAATTTTCAATATATCTTTTAACACAATATCCTCCTATAGCACTTGCTGTCTGTGGCATTTCATTGATAATTCACACATTAGAATTTACTGAAATTCTTATCTGCTTGTCTATCACCTACCCTGGACGATAACCCCAAGGGCAGAAACCACGTCTTGTTCAACATTATTTCTCAAACACTAAGCACAGTACCTGGCACATAATAGAGTTCAATAATGATTTGTAGAATGAATAAATCATTTACTGTAATTTTTTCCAGGATATATGTTCAGTCCTAAATAGAAGATAATCTCCTTACGAGAAGGAAGCACATTTTCTATTTATCTTCTTCATTCTTCCTGGAACTATGCCTTGCTCACAGTAAGGACTCAATAAAAATATTTGATATTGACAATAAGGATTATGATAGTGGTAGTGGTAGGAAGAAAAATTAACCTCATCAAAAATCAACATATGGTATATTGTTCAGCATTAAAATCAAATACAAAATTGATTATATGTTGAGATCATGGGTATTTACTTTCTTCTTTATTTTCTATGCGTTCTAACATTGGTTAGTGGATATTAGTTGTGCTCCCACACACCAATAAGCCTAATAAGAATCAGTTCCTTATGCAAACAAAATCTAGCATAGTACAGTAATTCCTCTAAGAAAAATTAATCTCCTTCCAAAGGATATTTACATTTCAGAAACCCCAAGCCCATTGCCTTTTGCCCCCTACATCCACGATTTCAGATAATGTTTTTCCTGTTTCTTCCTGCTAAGGACAACTGCCTCAAGAATTGGACCCTATTTTTCTGAAACTGTTGGATGCGTGGATGACGATAAGAAGAAATCAGGGAGCCAAGAGTGACAATGATCTCCCACCCTGTAGAGGACACACCTGTCACTCCAGTGCTTAGTGTGTGTTTGCCATGGCCCTACCCTAATTCCAACTCCAGTTTTAGTTCATAGCTAGCAGAAGCAATTGTTCCTGATTAGCAAGCTGAGTTTTACACTCCAATCTATGGCAGATATACATGCACACACACACACACAAACACACACACAAATTTTCCTATTTATGTATGAAATAAGGTTTATTGCAATCCAGGGTGCTTTGGTCCCATAAGCAGTCCAAGCACTCAATGAAGACAAAACCTAAAAAAGAAATTCCTTTACATGTATCTATCAAGATAAAATCTTTTCTTCAATTTGAGCATTTGGGTTGTACTCTACACAGGTTTCACTTTCTCCGAGTAGTAGTATTTGAAAAGTATACATCCTTATGGCCTAAAATGCACAGTGCTGGAGTCCAGAGGTACAGGTAGATGAAGAGGTAAATCTGACACTTAGAAACACTCACTCTGGTGTCTCAAGCAGTGAATAACTGCTTAATACCACAGGATGCCAAAGTAGACCAGCAAGAATGAAAACAGTGAGTGCCTTTCATCACTGTGAATAGAAATATACTTTCAGTATTGCTGTGTGTAAACATGTTGACTATCCATCTAAGCAATTTTTAAAAACTATGTTTTAGAAATATATCCACCAATTTAGACATTGGACTTTAACTTAAAAAGCATCTGATGTAAAAATATCCCTTCTTTTTTTAGTATTAAAAGGATTTTCTTTATGAATCCTTCAGCTCAAATAAGAGTACACTACAAGAACAAAACTCTTACTACATTAGACAGCAAAAGTAAATGCTAAGATACAGAAGAATCTTTGTCACAATAAGACTAAATCCTTAGCTCAGCGTTCGAGATTCCACATTATCAATTTTAGCATTCTAGCCTCAACTCCACTAATACCAATATTTATTCATTCATTTGGCAAAATGAATGATCCCAGTCCTTAAAAGCTCACATTAAAGTGCCCTCCATTCAAATCGATCAACATGGTATGTCCCCCAAACACTCATTCAACAAGTACCTCCCGGAGAGATAAAATGCTAGAAAGTTTCAGACACTAGGGACACAGCAGTAAACAAAGGGACAAGGTTTCTTAAGTTTACAATGGTGACAATCTTGTGAATGAAGAAATGTACCCACCCCTTTGTATTTTTATGCCTTCTTCATATCATTTCCCCTCTTTCCTCCATACCTCAGCAATACTTTCCCTCCTCCTTAGTATCAGTCCTACCAAATTCTACTTATACCATAATTCAGATAACATGCTAGATGATAACCTAGATTGCTGATGAAGAAGCTGAGTACTCAAGCAGGACTTAAATCTGGAGTCAGGTTGGGGAATAGACTCAGGGGAGTGGAAGGCCAGCAAAGTTTAGGAACTCAGAGAATTCAGGGATTCTGGGCAGATTTCTAAGGGCAAGGCAAAGAGTCAATACAGGAAATCAGTGACTGGATTTGAGGTGCAGTTGAGGAGTTCATCACACAAGCAAGACAGAAAGTCAGTAACCAGACTGGGATATCAAGTTAACACAGAACCAGCAGTTGAGATAAGGAAAGAAGCTCTTAATCATGCCTCTTAAAACTCTCCCAAAGACAGAGCTGGTCCCTCTAGACTGGGCTGAGCCATTAAGCAGGAGTCAAGTATTCCCAAAAATGGAATTAAAAGACATTCAGGGGCCCAGAGTCAGGATTATGTTGAGGCCTCAGGATTATATTATATAATTATATTGAGGCCTCAGATTCTCTGAAAAAATAAAAAAAGGTTTTAATTACAATAATTAATGGTGTAATTTCCCTTCCCTTCCCTGGTCAGGAGGCAAAAGAGATGGGTCTAAGAAGTACTACCCCAACAGTGAAGATGTTAATATTATTGTTGGCAGTGATAAAAACAATAGCAGGAAAGCTAACTGTAATAAAAGTAATAATCATAATGCCTCTTTATATTTGTTGATCCCTTAACACCTTAAAATTCTTTTGAATCCACTATGTCATTTCATTGTCATAAAATCCTATGAGGAAGACAAAGCAAGAATGATTACCCTTCTCATATGACATCAATAATAATACTGTATCATTTCAGTTACATTATGGTAGAAGAGACATTTGTAGGATGACCATCATATATTTATAGCATTGTGCCTTAGAGAAATGTGACTCAGGCACTAACTGAATCCTTAAGAAATTAGGATATATCCTCAATCTGCAAATCCAGTGGTGAATGAGAGACCCCTGTTAGGCCCACAGCAGGAAGAAGAGCTTCTCCCCTCAACATGCCAAAGTAATTTTGCTTTGTTTAGAAACATTTATGTGTCTCAGAAACATTATCAATAAAGTTCTTGGGCTTTTCCTGTTACTTTCAAAAACATTTTTTTAAAAAGCAAAAATTAAATAAAACACAATTATAAGAATGCTACTAGTACTGCATCATAATCATAGAAAGCAAAGCTGGTGTTAAAATGGAGGAGCTACACAGAGGAAGCTCTGTGGAATGACCAGGCCTTTGTCCTCTTTTTCAGAATTTCTCTTTGATTTCTTCATATACCTCCAACTACACTTGAGACTGGAAAACAAATCATAACAGCTATAAATGTTACTACAGTATCATTATTCAGATAAGACATATGTAATATTATAGTATAATCCAGGCACAAAATCATAAATGCCATTAGATTCAGTGGATATATTTCCACTTGGGGGAGACCTTGGATGCTCATTTCTGTCTTGCAGATGTCAGAAAGTGACTAAAAGATAAAAGGTACTAAAACTACTTAATTCATGCAAATTTCAAAAGTATATCTAGTGATCAAAAATAACTATATATAGTATATAAACTACACTAGTTCAGTCTAATTCAAATCTCCCCACTTGCTCTCCCATGCTCACTCTAGAAGCTCTTTCTATACTCAAGGGTCTGGTGTTAAATTCCATTCTTGAATTTTATCAAGCAATTTGACAATTTCAAACAACCAATAAAATATATCCTTAAAAAACCAAATGTGAACAAAATTACATAAATATTAAGTAACAGCGAGGGCAATTACTGTTTCCACAGGATCACTCCTGCAAGGGAAGGGACAGCTGGGCATTTCATCCTCGACCTGCAGAGGTTAAGGAAAGGCCAGAGCCAATGGTTCACCTGCCAGGTTGCCATCTGGCTTGGAACCAAACAGAACAACAGAGCTTGGCAAAGAAGTCACTGTGTTGTGCCTCCAACTGGGCATTAGCTTTATCCCAATGGACACTATTTGGGTACACAGTTTCACACAATTCTTTTACCGTATGAATTCTCTCTCTGTGCCAGGGAGGATGAGGGGAAGTTTCAGTCACACTAAGTGTTGGCCTGGCTTAATTAAGACACTTAATCCATTTAGAAAAAAACAGTTTAAATGACTCCTGTTCTATAAACTTCCAAAGAGTCCAGAACCCAAACCAAAACTATAGGCAGATCAAGGAAAAATGCAGCTGGCAGGGGTCATAAGCTTGGCAGGAAAGGGAGAGCAGGAATGGAAATCCTGAATCTCTTCACACCACATCATTATAAATCTGAAACACTGGGGGAAAAACACTCAAGAAGATGAGTCACATAAGAACATATGCCTGTTTTACTTATTAGCCAATCTGAGAATTTAGTAGTTGGCATACCTTGGTAGCAAATGAGGAATAAGTGAATAGATAGATCCTGAGCAAATAGAGCAATGGTCATGTATGCTACCAGAGATAAAGACATCCACATAACTTTCAAACCCTTTTTTCACAACTGGAAATTATTTCTCCTTTCCCTGGACACCCAACACCATGTATTCCAAGTAAACTCTCTACAAGATTTTGCAAAAGTATGAACGAAACATGTGAAAGGAACAAACAAAAAATCTCTACAAGCAACAGTATTAGCTTTCTTTTTTCCCAAGCAGTAGTGACAGGGATGTAGGCTGGCTGAGCTACATGTAATGTGATGTTGTGATCATTAAGCTCCTGGGCATTTCTGCCACTTGGATACTTTCTACTCCACCTGTCCAAGGTATAAAGGGAGGCAGTGCTGCTCCCCATCTGAAGCTTAAGCCCTCGGGACTGCAATTCTTCTTCATTACTACTCTCTCTACCAAAACACGAGCCTGGCCTGACACTCACATCCTAGAAAGCTGTCCAGAGGTCAGGTCAGCTTGATCCTAGTGATTAGCGATGTCAGGAGAGAACCTATGTACAGATTACATCTGCCAAAGATATGTGTAGATGACATCACTCACACGTAGACACACTTTCAAAGCCTTTTCAAAGTCTGTCAGACAACTCCCTCCAATTTCAAGTTTTTTAGAAAATCAAGCCCTTCTCCTTGACACTTAGTCATGCTGAAACCACCTGAAACAGTGGTCTCATTCTATGGGTTCCCTCCTTGGCAGCTCCTTAACTGGTCTCTCACCCAAAACCATACCTCCCTCCCTCCCTTTCCTTCTTGTCTGCCAACATTCAAAAGTCTTCCCCAGTGATTCCTTCCTGTCCTTCCATTAACTCTTTACTCTGCAGTTTTGCTCCATTCCTTAAATAGTTCCATGTTCTTCCACCTTTATCTCACCCTCCCAGAGTTAAACACATAGGTCTGCCTATTGCCTCACACTTCTCAAAATTTTACAAAACTCACTTATATTAATATTTTGATTGCTCTTTCCTCAGCTAGGTTATCTGCCCATGATTCTGAAGCATCTCCAGCCACATTTTCCCTCTGTATAAAGATACAACACGGTTTTACTTAGCAAGAGTTGCATTCTGACTTGCTTTATTAATACTAAGTTGTTGACTGATCTATTCCAGGGGTGGAGAACCTATGGCTTAAGGCCGCATGTGGGCTTCTAGATCTTTAGGTACAGCCTTTTGACGGCCACATGTTGCCTTAAGGCTGCAGGTCCCCCACCCCTGATTCACTCTCTCATGGAGTTCTCAGGTAACCAAAGTTACCTGGGAAAAAATGCTGTTAAATATTCAGTCTGAGAGGCAGTAACAGGTGAAACTGTATAGCCCACAAAGAAATTAAATATCATGAGCTTGATGATATTAGCAAAGTAGTCTAACTGACAGGGTTTCACCAGAAAGAGACAATGTTGAAATAAATATGGGACTTATTCCTTCTTATTTGTCTTAAATTATTATGTTCTACCTCAACTTTAAATAGAATTTGGGACAGAAAAATCTAGGTAAATTTGCCACTATCATACCAAAAACAAACAAAAAATGCTTCTTTATTCTTATATCCCTGACCAAATAAACACAAGAAGAAAGCAATAAGTTCTTATTAGTAGAAAAAACTTGAATAGCCCTATTTGGTTAATATGGATGCATTCTATTCATAAACAAGTAACAGAATTCACCCAATCAACAACTATTTAGGGCACTAACTATGTTAGATGCTAACATAGTTCCTTAATCCATTATACTCAATATTGTTTTTTAAAAAAATCATACAACAGTATCCTTATAGTCTTCAATCCATAAATATCCATTTAGCTCAGTATTTCTTACTTACAAAAAAAGAAATTTGGGACACAAAAGATCTATATTTTAAAACTAACACATTTATATATTTGGAAAAAGATACATTCAAATCCCGTAAGTATAGGACTAACAGAATTTCTAACATAAAAGTACACTAGAAAATGTTTTTTCTTTTAATTCTATATGATAAGAACATAATTCAGAAAGCAGCACTGACCAGCCTTGAGAGATTAGAGTCTATAATTACCATAATGACATCATTTTAGTCTTTTGGAAAATAAAAACCTTTCAGTCAAATCACCTTGGAGTTCAAATTTAGTATTACTCAATCAAGCCCTTTGAACTCCAGTCATGCTACTCTTCATCCATAAGCTCTAAGTTAATAATGATCATATCTCATGTATTTCTATGTCCCTAGTTTAAAGGCAGTAACTGTAATGTAAACCTAGTAATATTTAGTAAATCAGGATACAAAATGAAGAGACTAAATAAAATGATGTCTAAGATCATTTCCATTTTTAAATCCACTCAAAACAGTGGTATAGAATGAAATGTTGACAATTTATTCATTCTACCTTGGCAGAAGCTGATCCTATGCAAAATTAAACTTTCCTTCAGATTACCTATTAATAAGAAATAAAACTATTTATTTATGATGGAGAGATCTGGTAGACACTACCTTAACCAAGAGATCAAATATCACCAATAACAATTCACACTGACATTACATGCCTCCTAATATGATGCAAAAGGAAATGCACACCATGACTTACATAGTACTCTTTCCAAAATCGTTTCACCTGTGTATCAGTTGTTTACTGCTGTGTAAGAAATTCCAGAAAACTTAGTGGCTCAGAAGACCAATAACAGTGTAATGCATTACCTTACAGTTTCTGTGCATCAGGAATTCAGACAGACATCAGTTGGGATAGTTTGTCTGCTCTCCTAGGTCTAAGGCCTCAGCTGGAAGAATCAAAAGCTGGAAGACAGAATTATCTGGAGGCCCATTCACTCACATGTCAGCCTGTCAGCTGAGACCTTAGCTCGTACTGTGTAACATCTTCATACAGCCCGGGCTTTCTCACAAGGTGGTGGCTAGGTTCCAAAGACAAGCATCCCAAGAAAGAGTAAGTCTAAATCACAAAGCATGACTTCCACCTTAATTCATTGGTCAGCTGTCACAAGTCCTTGCCCACATCCAAGCACAGAGAACAAAGACCTCACCTCTCAGTTGGAGAAATGTCAGTCACATTTATAAAAAAGGATGTGAGATGGTCTAAATATATCAGTGCAGCTATCTTTGGAAAATACAATCTGCCACAACCTTGGAATCTAATCATGAAGAAACAAATCTATAATGTGGAACCTCCAACAAGACAACTGGCCTGAATTATTCAAAAAATCAACTTCATGAAAGATAAAAAGAGGTGGGGAACATTCTAGATTTGTCTAATAGAACTTTCTGTGATAGTCTATATTTGTACTGTCCAATAGAGGAGCCATTAGCTACATATTGCCAATGAGTATTTGAAATGTGGCTAGTGTGACTGAGAAAGTGAATTTTTAATTTCAGTACATTTTAATCAATACTGGTATAGATTAAAGGAGGCCTGTCCTGAAGAGAGAGGATAACTAAATGCAATGCATTTGCCTTGATTAGATCCTAGCTCAAACAAACAAAAAAGCTATGAAGGGCAATTTTCATATGATTGTAGAAATTTGAAAACAGACCATATGGCCAATGACAGTATTGAATCAGTACAAAAATTTTGGAGTATGAAAGTGGTACAGTTTTTATATAGGAAAATGTCTTCGTTTTTAGGAGATACATAATCAATGATAAAGTACCTTAATGTCTGCAGCTTACTATCAAATGGCTAGGGTAAAAAGAAGCATATGTACATGTACACAAGGGGATGGGGGAGAACAAATTCAAATATGGTGAAATGCTAATAAATAGTGAATGTGGATGAAGCATAATAGTACAGTGTTCGCTGTATTATTCAACTTTTTCATAGTTTTTAAAAAATTTGTAATAAAAGGATGCAGGGGACAGACTCACTTCTTTTTCTAGTATCTATCATATTTCTTACATAAACTGTATATGTTATCAAAATTAGCTTAGGTTTTAATATTTTATGACTTGGTATTGTATATTCTCTACATTTTCTTTCAGATTTCATAATAACCAACAGAGTGCTATGATACACCAAAAATGTCCCAATAAACATGTTTTTATTAACTAATTTTAAAAGGAACATCTGTAAATTCAATTGGGAAGCAGAATTATTTCTTGCCAAATAAAGGTATATCATACCTTGAAGGTAGCACTTAGCTACCTTCCGTAATTTTCCATAATTTTGATCTGATTCAACACAGAACTAATTTTATGCAATAATGAAATATTATAATGACCATCTATTGTATTTAATATTTACTCATTAAGAAAGACACCAGCATCAACAAATTAAACTTTGATACACTAAAAACATTCCTCAGTCTCTTTTAAATTTCAGGAGGGAAAATAGAATTCCAATTGTGTTTTCATTATAAAATTATGGTTAGTATTGCTCATATAGGCTTATGTTATATTTTAAAATAGAGAGATGGGATTTATTGGGTTTTTTTTCCTGAGAAGACAAGTTATAATCATATCTGGCTAGAAGTGAAAATAGGTTGTATGCTAAGGATTAATTGCAATATCTGACTGGGTTCAAACACTAAACTTTCCAAGTTGTTAAAAAAAAATACAAAGCAAGGCAATGAAATAAGAAATATAATATTTAACAACCCTAAAGGACGGCACATGTGGATCAATTTCAAAATAAATGGAGAGACCACACTGATCAGAGAGGGCAGAAATAGCCTGTCCGTTGCCTTAGTTTTCCAACAATGGATCTTTGGGGCAAGAAAATAAAAGGCAGAGGCAGAGTTGACATGCAAGGCAATTTACCATCCTACACCACAGTAACTGTGTCAGCTTCACAACAAGGGGCCTCTGTTCCTTAATGGAAAAGACTCAGAGAATCTCAACTTTAAACAGATTTATAAGAGAAGTATGTTGCTCTCAACTAGATGATAAAATTAGAAAAAAAATAAAGTCACAAGGCTATATATACACATGCTACATGGCACCCTCCTTTCTCCATCCCATTTTCAGCCTGGTATGAAATTTTAATGTAAGTTTTCCATACCATCAGCCAGTGTTCTAGTTTAGACTTCAAAGTGACAAAGTTCAGAATTATTTCCCACACAGAACACACCTATCCCATGCCTCCTCCACTCATTTATGTCCCCATAATTTTTATAAAACCATAAAAAAATTACCTCCCAAGTAGATTTCTTGCTACTATAAAATGATGGCTTGTTTTTTATTCACAATACTCAGCAAAGCATTTGTGCAAAGCATTTGTACAAAGCTGGAATGTAAAAAATATTGTATCAGAAAAATTAGAAGTAGTTGAATGAGAGATCAAGAGACAATCTCTTCAAGTCAACAAGGTTCCAGGCAAAAACAAATTAAGAAATATCCCAGGATCAGCAGGAGAGGGGCAAAATATCAGACCAAAGCTATCAGGACCAAGGGCTGATTTTGTGAAAACTGTAAAACCAACAGGTCTTTGAAGACCTTTTCTCTCTATGGGTCTATGACTATAAGTCCTAAAGGTTATATTTTATGAGCTTAGGTAAACTTCAACTAGATAAAGTAATATCTGAATCTCAGAAGCAAGAACGTATACTTCATCAATTTATCTCTTTTCAGTCAATATCCACATCTGATGAGAACAATTCTGAGGCATTAGATCCTAAGGAAAGGAGTTCAATTAAGACAATCTGACCAAAACCCTGATGTCTCATCTTGAGATAAGAACATAAAATCTCATACTTCTGGGGAATGATATAATCTCATACTTTTGGTTTCAAACATAAACAACTCAATAAAAAACAAGTATCTACAATCATTATAACTAAGCATCATCATTTTCAAGTACAATATCTCTCTCTAAAAATAGACCATTAATCATTTTCCATTAAATTATTTTATATTGAAAGTCAGAAACACCCTTTTCTATAAACTGAGGTTAAGCCATATTTAATGATATCTGTTAGGTTATAATTAACCTTAGAAGGCTTTCAAGTAATAGCATCACAGCCAACTTAGATTATCCACAGAAATGAGAAAGAAAGCAGAGCTAATTTTTAGCATTTTAAAGTTTTTTCAACTCACAAATCAAAACTCATGTCAGCCAGATTTTCTTTAAAAGAACCTGGAAAGAGTACCTAAATGAAATAAAATAGACTTTTCTCCTAAAGATTAATGCCTAGTAATGTGTTGCTTTACTTTATAAGCTATCAGAATGCCATAAACTGTACAAGTCTCATGCACAAATACTTCCAAGGGACAACGTGGGTGTATGATTCCATACTTGCACTTATCCCATATCAACTGCTGACTTTGACACGCTGCTAAAGCAGATCTAAGAGCAATCAAATGGTAGAGTTTAAAAAACAGTCTCTTGCTGGAGGGGGAAAAAAATGGAGGAAAAAAACAATAGAAGCCCTGAAAAAGAGAGAAGAAAGGACCAGGACATTGCAGCCTTCGATAGCTTTCAGTATGGTGAAAAAAAAAAAAAGAGTTGTTTTTGTAAGTATTAGAAAAAAGTATGAGACACTGAAATTATTGGGGGTAGGGAGAGAGAGAAATAAACAACAAAAGGCCAACAAACAGTGAAGAAACAAATTTATTCAGAAGAGTAAGCTGTTTGGTAAATTAATATTACAAAGAAGTAATTTTCAAAATGTCTACATAGAGTTAAAGAAATTATCAAAGTCTTGTATAAGGCAATAGTATTTTCATTTTAGATATATCGCTACACTGGAAGAAACATTTGAACAGAGAAATGAATACTCTTCAGTAATTTGTTTCAGTGTTACTTAAAAGAGAGAGAGAGAGAATATAATGATGACCATATCCTTGTCCCAAAGCTGAATGAAATTGATTCTCATCCAGGTTTAAGCATATGAAATAAGACTCTATGGAGTCATTCAAACATAACTCTAATTTGATTCTCTGAAACGGACTATAATCATTCAGTATACCCAAAGGAATTAGTCTAAATTCTATCATATTCTACTAATTCTAATATAACTATCTATAACATTTGCTCTAACTTTAAACACCAGGTCTTTCATTTAAGATTCTCAGGTTTATACTTTTCACAAATTCTACGAACTAGTCACATAGCAATCTCTGGTGTTTAAATATATACATTGATGATGATGAGAACAGCAGTGGTAGTGGCCGTGATTATGATGGAGACAAATAAAGGCAGAAGCTAACATTCCATGTGGGCCTAGCAAATAATAGAGAAGAACAAGAGATTGCATGATTACTCCTAATATTCTACTCAAAAATAACTGTATGGTGAATAAAACCTAAAGAACATTGTTTAAAACATATCCATGCTAAGTTTACAAACTGGAAGGTGAATGAGACATAAATAGAACCATATAGTTCAACTCTACCTTTTTCACAAATTAATTTTATAGGAACAGACTAGTTCAAATGAGGTCTTGTGACTACTGCTCACTAATGGTATTTTACGCAAAACACCAAAATTTGTTTCTGCTATAAAATTTATTTTTAAGCATTCTGTTCTCAAGCCACAATAGGCTACCCACAGAACAAAGCCATTAAATGACAAAAAGTAGCATAAAATGAAACACTCCTCTAGGACCAACCTACCAAATGGAAAACACAAAAGTCAGTCATACTTGATCACCAACACTGTTACTCTATTCTCCACAACAGTGAACTAAATGCTGTATTTTTTCCAATACATTAAAAAAAGGTTTTATACATACCCACCTCTCCCAGCACTAAATATTTGTTTCAAACTGTAACATGTCTTCTTCTTTGCTAAACATGGTTGTATAGTAAGGAAATTATGGTGGCTATAGTTCTTCTTTCAGGAATACCTGTCAAAAATACCCATTTGTCAGTTTTAAGCTGTGTGGAAATCTGTTTTCCCAATAGGATTTCCCAAAGTAAAAACACTTGAAGTAGAAAAATATATTACAGACTTGTCTTTCCCTAGAGAATGAAAGGTGGATTTTTTTTGGTTTTTATTTTACAAGTAAAGTTTTCCACTCAATTGAGAGCAATGTAAAAAAGTGTTAAACAGTACCTTATAAATTGGAATTACGCTGTTCTTCCATTGCAGTCAAGAAGTGACCTAAGTAATAATCAAGAACTTATAGAATATTAGAGTTGGAAGGAGTCTTGGAAATATCCAGTTTTGTAAAAACTGTTCTGGATTACATTAACTACTTAATAATCCTGGGAAAAGGACCAATTAAAATTTAAGCATTTTAAGAGCAGAAGTAATAACAATTTCTCAGCAAGCTACATGAAGGTGTATTTGCCAAATATTAATTAATTAGAATACTACTTCAAAAGTTGGGTTCTAGATACTTTAAGTTATAGAATTATCAAAAAAGCCAGTTTTTAAAAAGAGAATAAAAATGGATTTTTTTCAATGTTAATCCCAAACAAATATAATCTCCTTCCATCATAGCAGTGATTTGGCTATCCACACACATCTATACAGGAAAAAAATTTTTCCTAGCCTATACAGGTGGATGGCTAACATTAAATAATATTAACACTTGTCTCATGAAGTCATCTTAACATTGACATCACGAAAATATGACACAATGAGAAAAGACAAAAGGAGAGGTCTGGCACTCTGCAGATTTTCCAGATTTACATATCTTTTGATTCAATAGGAAAAGAAAAAGAAAAAACCCGTAAAAGGACCAAAATGATTTCTTAGACATATACTATTTTAATCAGACTATACTTTCAACATATTATATATGAAATTAAAATCACCTGAGCTTGTAAAAAATAAAATAAAAATTAGGTACAACTACACCTGTTCATATTATAACTGCAGTGGCAAACAGTTTTCTTATATCTAAATCCTTTGTGAGAGCTATCCCTCTTCTTTTTCCAGATGCCTCTAAATCAAGCCTAATCTAACTCCCTTTCACCCATGAAATCTTACTTTATGTTCCATTAACCAAGATTACATGACCTAATCCCAAAGAAAAGGACAGGATTTTTCTGTCTATAAAAAAAGTTAGCAAAATAAATTGAAATGTGCTTAACAAAAAGCACACAAAATAAGAGATACAATCAAGCAAATATTATAAGTCATTCTACCATCTAATACAAAATAACAATCCTACTTCTGTAAATTTTATCAGACTCTCTACAGTAAACACCACATTTAGTATATACATGTAATAAGAACAAGGAAAAAATAAATGAAAATTGCCTTTTCAGGGACACGTAAGATATTCATTCAAATGTTAAGCAAACTAAGCAAACTAGCACTATGGTTATTAATCAACTTTCAAAAGGTTACACAAATACAAGACAGTATTATTGGCAAATAGTACAATAAAATATTTTCATGAAATATCTTAAGTATCATATCTGGAAAGCAAAACACATTCTAAGACATGTAACATTTAACATATAAGATGTATTTATGATTTAAAATAACCCCTGAAATTATTCAAAATGTCATGAGAATATTGAAGAGTCTACTGAATTTCTCAGCAAACAATGAACATCCCTAAATAGTAACCATATTTTCAGTCCTTTGTCTGACAATAGCATCCACAAGAATCTGATTACTGAGCAAAAGAAATTGAACACAGTACAAAATTTTCCTCAGCATTCTGACCAAAGTCATATTTTATTATTCTTTAAATATTTTTTGCAGTTATTCTTATTTCATTCGTAGCACCTAAATAATACCCAAAATAATCCCAGTGCCATAGTTTTTTGTAATTTTCATATTTTAATTGTATTTTATTCATTATAAAAAACTAGATTAAGAACTACCTAATACATAATACTCTAACAAGCAATAGTGAATCCAACTTACTTTACCAAAGAAAACTATACTAAATGAACTATAAAAAGCCAGGAAAAGAATAAACAACATTACTCGTACTATTAAAAAATATTTGTAATTACAACGGAGCTTGGTAAAAACAATGTGCTAAAGCATGGCTTTTGAGGCCCTTTTGGGTTTGGTTAATGAAAGTATCAAAAATATCTCATTTGTCTTACTCATAAGTTGGTTTTTTACAAAAACCTTGAAAATTGTACTCTAATGACACGAAAGGATAGAAAAGGAAAGGGTGGAATTGAAATACTCTCATCTCTGTTGGCTTTTTATTTCAAGAGTTCAGCTTTCTCATGGAATAAGTTATAAAACTTTAAAACAATAGTTTACTTATTAATCTGTGAGCTGTTAAAGAGAATAATCACAACCCACATTTAAAAGAAATGAGAACTTGAAAAACAGGCATGCTTGCCAGACGTTTTATCCTAAATTACAGAGTACATTCTGACTGTCACCATGATTAAACTTTTTCACAGTATTTCAATTTAGGCTCAGTAAAAACTGTGGCCAGTATTACATTTTCTTTTTCAGATTGAGAGTTGAAATGTTACTGGCACAAATCTCATGATGAAAGATGCAAGACAAAAATTTGTTTATTTCATTATTTAACACACGTCTTGAGCTTCTATCTCACACACAAAAGCATCACTCTAGGTTTTGTGGTCTGTCCAAAAGTAAAAATCAGATATGGAGCCTACCTTGGAGAAGCTTGATACCTGGTATCAGGTAAGACACGTACATATAAATTACAGTACATGATAGAAAATAAGTGCCTAAGAGATCTTAAGAAAAAAATATTAAGAGAGAAGAGGTAAAGATTAATCTAGAATGGCAGATAAACTGGACCTTAAATGACAGATTAGATTTAAATATACAGATAAAGTCAAAAGATATTCCAAACAAAGACATGACAGACCCTAAAAGCAGAGAAATTGGAAATACTGACGTATACAGGCGGAAGTCTATAGTACTTCACTTGGGCTACTCAGTAATTTAGAGGAAAGGGAGCAGTGAGGCTAAAATTAAAACAAAAGAAAGTCACCAGGCTGTGAAGGGCCCAAAAGGAGTCTTCTGTTCGCAGTTTTTAAAGCAATGGACTGACATCATCTGAACTCAGCTTTAGGAAGACTGATCTGAGAGCATAATTAATATGAATTGAGGTAGATAGGATTGAGGTAGATAGAGACACTCAGATAGAGACACTCAGAAGCAATAGTTTAAAAAAATGGTCATGTGGCCATAAAACAGTGAAAAATTAAACAGAAGGGACAAGGGCAAGGGTTAACTTTACCAGGAAAGCAGGATTTGGCAACCAAGGCAGGTAAAGGACAAGGGGTCATAGACGTGTTCTTCTAAGGGGTTAGAAATTCTCCCTGGAACTGAACTACTAATATTTTTGAAGCTAACTCATTATAAAAAATTATTTGTGGCAGTACTGAGAGCTAATTTCAAAATAAAAAAGGAAAAAACTATTCTGTATAATTTAAGCATGAACTCAAATGAAATATCACAAAGAAGTTATCCCATATTTCCTTCACTCTTTCTGCCTCTTTTTTTTAAGCTTTAGAAATGAATCGGAGAAAACAGGGCTGGAAGTCATCCAAGTGACAAAGGAAACACAAAACTCAAGTGTCATCTGATCATAACTTTCCTTTTGAACTCCAGGCATTAAGCCACTGAATATGAGAGTAAGCTCTGTCCAAGCGCAAAATGAAGAATGACAAGAGATAGAAAAATGGAATGGTATTGTAGACAAACTGCATCTGCCTCACAATTTCACCTACAGATGCTCTAAGAAAGAAAGCAGATAAAATGGTCAACTAATGAACAAATAAATTCTGACGTTCTTCTATTTTACTTTGTTTATGGGTACAGCAGAGACTAGAATCTCACTAGCACTACAAACCACTTCAAGCATTCATTCATTAAGTATTAAGACAAAAACTCTGTAACTGAGTACATACTGTGCATCCAGCATTGTGCTAAGACACAAGACAGACAAAAGATTATTCAGACACATTCTCTACTTCCAAGCGTTCACAGCCTGGGTAGTGGAAAAAACAAGTAAATAAACCATAAAGTGCAACATAGTAACTACTATAAAGTAAATATGAGATACCACTTGGGCACAAAGAAGGGATGACTAATTTTTTTTCCAGAAAAGTGATCTTTAAGCTGTATCTAAAATAATGAGTAGTTTGCCATATGATGAGGATGACAAAGAGGAAACTCCAGGCAGAAAGAACAGCATGTGCAAAGTCATGGAAGAGTAAAAGTGTGTTCAGAGAATCGCAATTTTTACAGCATGTATAGACTGTAAGAGTGAAAACATGAGGCTTGAAAGGAAAGTATGGATGGTGTCACAGAATGCCATCATGGTGTACCACTATAAAGAGGAGTTGGACTTTATAATGAGTATATGAGGAACCACTGAAGAATTTTAAGCAGGTAGTAATACGATTAGCAGTGAGAGAGGGAAAAGGGGAGGGCTCTGTCAGCCATTTCAGAATAGAAATCAACAGGACTGGGTGACCAATCACTTAAAGGTGGGACAGAACAGTGGGTAAGGGAGAGAAAAGAGTCCAGAACAATTCAGATTCCTAAGGTTGTCATTTGGCTAATAGTCACCCATTTAGAGAGACAGGAAAAGAGAAGGACGGACAAGGTTGAGAAAAAGCCAACAAACTGATTTTCGGAAATGTGAAGTCTAGGGGCCTATGGGACATGCAAGTACAGTCAGAAATAAAGGAGTAGAGTTCAGAAAAAAGGCATCTGCTGAAGATAAAGAATTGAGAGTAACTGTTCTAACTGAAACAATGCGAATCATTAAGTTCACCTTGAAATATAATGAAACTTAGAATGTAACATGAAATGAGATGAGGGCTGAGAAAAGAATTCCGTAAAATTTAGAAACTTAACAACTCATGAGTGTTCTGATAATGCACAAAACCATGGGCACAAACTCAAGAGCACTGGCTCTCGCTGGTACCTACAGATGGTGCTAGAACTTACTTGAGAAGAGTCTTAGTATGGAAAAAATTTTAGATAGCTATTCCATCCCAAAAAGCAGAGCTTCTGAATTAATATCTAAGTGTACACAGATAACAAAAGAGAGACAGATGTAAACCAGGAAAGGATAGCACCATGGGAGCCAAAGGAAGAGAATATTCTTTATTTAAAAAGGCAAAAATCATTACAAATGTGATTCACTCGGCACATAAATAAGTCTACAAAATATTAGAAACTCTAAGTGATGACAATTCAATAGTAAACAAAACACAGTTTATGTCCTCAAAGAGCTTACAGGTAAATGCTACAGCAAAATCAAGTAGGATAAAAACTAAACATTTTCCTTTTGGTTTAGCTTTTACAAGACTGCAGATGATCTAGAGATGTGAGCCCAGGCAACAGTGGGTTGACTAGAGTAGGAGAAGTGAGGAAGAAACAAGATGTATAAACTTCTCTTCAAGAATCTTAGCTGGGAATAAGACAGAAATAAGGCAGTAGCAAGAGGACATTAAGAGAGTATTATCCAAATATGCCAAATACCATACCAAGAGACACCTGAACTCCAGGAGCTTACTATATAAACATTTCGACATACACATGTACATAGAAAAGAACACTTTAAACTGATTCCATAATATATTTTACAACAGATGCCTAAATTATTAACATTCCATTCCAATATTATTAATTTTGATTATTAATGATTCTCTTGCTACACTTCGGTTTAAGTCAAGTTGAAAATTAGAAGGCAATTATGAGGCCACAGAACTTCAGTCATCCTCAGAGGAGAAAGAAAAATGAATGGGGATACCCTGATGTAGTCTGGTATTAAAGATATGCATGGGACCAAATTATCTGTAAAAGGGAGATACATGCAATATTTTAGATCTGGATTTACCAGCCCCTCCCTTCAAGAGATGGCGGAGTAAGAAAGTTTTGAGGGTAGAGAGACATGATGCAGTAGAAGCAAATAAGTATTCTAAGTACAAGTACTTAGTAGAAAGAACATGATATAAATAAGTCTAGCTGACATAGCCTGCATCAGTTTTATCCTCCCAGTAAGAAATCTCGAGACATTATTTTGACAACACTTGACATGTATCACAGGCATACCACGGGAAGGAGAAAGAAGTTCCTATCTGTGTCTAGCCAGAATATAGAGAGACAAGGTGGCAATCAGGACAAGTCAGTGCCTGACCAGACAAAAATATCATACTGGTACCTATGATTCTCTCCCATTTTTGCAGTAGCAACTTATAAAATTTATAACAAAGGCTAGAAATCTTATGGGATTTTAATAAACATAATCAATTACATGTATTCATAAATATTTGTTAAAAGAAAGAAAACCAGCCTCATCTTACTTGGGTAGTTGTCACCAAAACAGTCACCAGAAATGTACAAACTAATTTCCTGCAGATAAAAAGCATGGAAATGATTCCACCGTCTTTTACCAATACATTCAAACACTACCTTAAAAAAAAAACTTCAAAAATAACTAATTTTTAGTATGTCATCAAATAAAAAAAATGAGACTTTGGTAATTATTTGCTTGTGACACAAATAAGAAGGAATAACCAAAATGAGGAAATAATTAAGTTTTCTTTTAGAACAGAAATGCTTATATGTTATCAATTTGGTAAAACTACAGGCAGATTTATATATCTACCCCTCCCTACTTCTCTCTACCCACCCACCCTCAACTTGTATACAGGCCTAGTGTTATTTAAGCTGACGGCATACAGCTATTACCTCTCCAGGTAGGTAGACACAGCTTGGAAAATTAGATCACAAGGTTGTCACAGGGACTCCAACCATCTGTCTGGCAAGTTTGAATGACTTCCTCCTCCCTGTGATTCTGTTGTACAATGCCCGGTAGGCAAGGTAAGGGAAAAGTTAGCAGGGCTTTACTATAACAGTTACAAAAATATTTGGTCCAAGTCACTAAGAAGGTGAGAAAACTTAGGCACTTTTATCCTTCCACAGCCAACAAAGTAATCAATGATTTGATAAATATTTATCTGGAACCTTCTTTGTGCACAGAAATCATTTTTTAGAAGTTCAGTGTCAATCATGGCCCAACATATACCTGCTGATTTAGGATTTAAAAGCAATTATTGATCCTGCTACCAAACAATTAAGCTCTCTGCAGTGCAAATAAAGAAGTTTTTTGAAACAGATAGTTATGAATCTTTCATTCATAGTAGCTAACTAGAAACACATGAGCCAAACACATTGTGTGGATCATTTCAATGGTGTGTAATTTGAGAGGTGTGTTAGAAAGCGCTTGGCTCCACTAAAGAAGGAGTCCACATTTTTATTTCTTGCAAGTGAAATGCAAAAACAATTTTGCAACTTTACAATTCATATGGCAGTTTTAAAGTTACACACATTCAAAATTCAAGATAATAGATTTTTCCCCATTTCTAAAGTTTAACACTTTACAACCAGCTTGAAGTATTTAGTATGACTTCATTTTATGAATAATGACTTCTTCATTCCTAAAAGTTTCCAGAAAAAAATAATGAATAGCATTTATTAAAAAACACAAACCATACTCATCTGGTCTGATCTTAAATTGACCTTAATAGTTAAAAATCTTTCACAGGTTGTACTGGTAATACTGTAATTTTTCTCAAAGTGCATAAATAACAAATGTTCCTTTGTAAAATTATGGTAAAATCATATGTAATTTGGAATAGACTTATTTTATAAATCCATAATATCGCACATTTAGAAAAGTATAATACAAAATCATTTGAATAGAAAAACTGTGAATAGAAATTGAGAGAGAAAAGCCAGAAATGTTATCCTAGAATTTGATATTGACCATTTACCTAGAATTTGATGCTTCTGTTAGGTTTTTATGCTTTTAAGTTAGGCTTCGAATATTGGGCACTCAGTAAGAATAACAATCTTGCCTGTTTTGTTAATTACAGTATCCTCATTACTTAATAATATAACACTTACTAGGCATTTATTTAGTATTTCTTTATTGACAGATAAATTTCATTAACTGAAACAAAATTATTTCCTATTAAATAAAGCTATATATGTTCAGGACTGTCAGACCAAGAAATTAGATTAGGTTGCATTAAGCCAATGGGCCTGCTAATGCTTTAGCCAAACCCTTAATCTGGCATAATTATCTCATATATACATATCACAAGAAGGATCACTGGAAAAAGCTGAAATGGATCAAACAAGATCTAATACCACAACAAATAAAACTCACCCTCATTTGTGTACACATTTCTCTCCCACAATTTTTCTTTTAAAACAAAGTTTTGACCCAGTATTATCCTTTCCAGTGATTGCTATGGTTGACAGCAGCAATAAAAACAGCAAGAATAATTAGAAAGGGAGGAAAGGGAAGCTGAAATGATCACAGCTAGAAGCTTTTAAAAGTTCTTTCAGGGGGAAAAAATACACTTCTGGCTGAATTCTTTTCTCTAGCCTTAAATGTTAAGCCATGTTCTTAAGTCAGCTCCTTCAAAAATTTAGACTCCTGTACTCCTCTGGAAGAATGAAAAACCTGGCAGGCTTAGATCAACCAACTAATCTAAAAAGCTTCCCCCAAGTTCACATCCACTCTCTCAGGAACTAACACAAAACTAGATTGGCCTCTATGGATCAGCAACCATTTGGTACACCTAAAGCCCAAAATCCAGCTGATGTCCACATTAGCCAAATAAAGTCGATGTTAGCTAGAAATGTCTAGCTGTTAAATCTTGCAAGAATAGGAATGCCCGTGTTCAGAAATCAAAGCCTTTTATTTTACTTATTGAATATTTAATATATACTTTTATCAAATACTATATTATTTCTTACAGCATATAACCAAAGTTCCTTAGATATATGTATCTCATGAACAGCACAGTGCTGGTAAAAATGGCTCATGGGTTCTTGAGAAATTTTAGTGTTTCCACTTTTGCTACTGCTAAACTATTTCTATATCTATCAGATTCTACCAACACTTGTTTTCTCAATCCTTTTACTACTTTATCCATTAGTTTGGAACCCGATTTAAAACTCATTCCAGATAACAACAGTATGATCATATCAGTTGTCTTTGAAAACCATAAATATAACATAAAATAGAACTGAGAGCCATTGCATTAAATTATCCCATATTTTCAGGGTCTAGTGAAAGCTCACAAAATCATGCTTCAACTATTCCATTAATTGCCTGGCAGGGAAAGAAAACAGAAATAACTCTAGGTAACAGATATAGATAGAGGGCTGAGATCTTAGAGATAAGATGAAGACACATCTATATCTGTTTGAAGATACAATGCCATGGAGTTTTCCTATATAAAATTATTTTTATGTTACATGAATTTTTATATGACTTGAGATATATTTTAATTCAAGTTCTAAAATTCCATACAGTAACAAAGGGTTCCTACAAAACAAAACGTCAAAAAAAATCAGAAGCATATATTCTAATATATGAACAAAACCATGGTGGACCTTTCTAATCAGTATAAAAACTGAATGATGTTAAGACACATTCCAGTTAAAGTTAAGCACTGTTAACCTATTTACTCTAGACGAGATTTCACTCTCTTCGTAATTAGATTTTATAAATCATATTTCCAAAATAATATTCTTACTACCCAAATAAGGTGAAAGTGATGAGGGCTTCAATCCATTCCTTGTTTCAAACGCTCTAGCAGCCTAAACTTAACCTTCACTGTCATAACCACTATGAATGTCTCCTTTATTCAGATTTCCCTTTCCATGACTGAGATCTCACAGGCAGTTTGAGTTAGAATAGTCATTGGAAAGATATCAAAGTTATGAAAAATACACTTGTCAATTGCAGTCATCTGAGGATTAAAAAAAAGCTGTCCGGCACTGGCTAGAGGAGGGGGAAACACTGGGAGGAGAGAAAGCCTACATGGTCATTTATCTGCTTCAAGATTTGTACAAGACTATTTTCTTCACAAGATCATGGAAAGTAGAAAATCTTAAAGTTGAAAAATGTGAAATGCAGCCAAGTGCATGGATATTGTAGTAATTGATGCTGAAATTTTTTGTTTCAACAGTTTGGGTAAGAAACATGAAACATTAAAATAACATGAAAAGAAATATGTTTTAAACAGTTTATTCTATAATTCTACAAAGATAGCAAATATATTAATTTACAAAAAATATAGACCTAGTTATTCCAAAATTTAAATAAAGTTATAACTTTTCCTATTATTCTTTACACATTATTGTTCAGGCTTGGCTAGCATGGATTATTCATTTAAAAACAGAAGAATACTTTAAGCAAAATTAATACACACTAAAATCTTCAGGTTATTTTCCTCAATGATTAAAAACACTTTAACACATTCTTCGGTCATACACATTAATCCCACACCTTTACATGCATGAGTATCATGTGAATAATGCTACAAGTATTGGCCCAATGACCAGATTTTTATCACAGAAAGGATTCCATTGCTTTTAAATTATTCAGCATCTAACAAGGCCCCACAAAAGAACTAAATAAAAGAACTATCAAAAAAAGTAATGTCCTCTCTTAACTACAAGGATCTTGAGATGTAAAAAAAAAATATAACACTGTAGTTTGTAATACACAGTAGTGAAAACAGACTATACAACAGAGGTTCTGATAACATAAATACAGTAAAATAATAAAATAACTTAATGTAAAGCTTTCGAAATCAACATTCCTAGGTTAAAGAGTAGTATTTTTAAACTCCCAAATATATATAGTTTGTCATAAAACAGTTGAAGTTTTGAAAACACATTGGAAAGAGAAATTGGAGATTACTTACACATGCACACAAACACAAACAAGCTGTGCATGCTTTTTATGGGAGGTAAAGGGGGGTTAAATCTACTATATAGTAATGTTCTAATTTCTTCTACATATAAAAGAAACAATCAAATGCAGTTTCCATGCCCTGACAGAAAACAAGCCCTCAATTTACCAAGTTATTCACAAAATGAATTTCCAGAAATCTAGGCTCCCCCGAAAGAAAGCAAAGTAATATTTTAAAATGTGACAGATCATCACCAGCTAAGCAGTGAAATGTATCTTCTCTATCATCACAAGTATATCTTTCTTTAAGTTTTAAAAGTCAGGGCACTTAAATTCATCTTTTTGTGTATTCATGTCTAAAATTATCATTAACCTCAAATGTCAAAATTGTAGAAAATTAGACATATTGTATTTAATGTGTTCCCAGGATGGATTGCATATATTTTTTCCAGCTGTTTTGCCACTTGTACTTTTCTAAACATTTTCTAATGAAAAACATTATAAACAATTACAATATTACAAAACAATATAAATACTAGAATCAACAAGAAAAAAGTACAGAATGTTTAATGATCACAAACATATTTCAGACACTGAAAACATTCTATTGTTGCACTGAACCAAAAAAATCCCAATAATATACATGTATTTCTAGAATAAGGAATAACTTAGGTAATATTCTAATGGTGCTAAAAAAAAAAAAAGAGTATCAAAATACAATGAAATTCAATAGTCTTTAATGAGAAACTTCAATAAAGAGACCTTCCCTTTAAGTACAAACTTCTCTTCTATCAATCTTTTTTTCTCACTATTTTTCCTTTCCCTTTTTCCTCTCCCTTATATTAAAAACAATTTTTCCACTGTAGAACTCTGACCTCTTATCAAGCACATAATTCATTACACAAATTATTTTAGCACATTCCGAAGTACTATGGTTCAGGTTCTGTTCAGAAACGGTTTATGGCTTAGGATTCTAGATAGGCTCAAACAAGACTTGATCCTGCCTTCATAGGATATTATTCTTATGTTGCTATGTTAGTAAACATAAGAATGGTTTGAGACAGGACCTCAAATTTTTTTCAAAAACATGTACATTCTCTCTCTTAAGTCCCATACAATCACTTGAGTATCACGCAACTAAAAAAGAACACAAGAATTGAGCTACTACATAAAGCGCTAGATTTAGAAAACCACATGATTGTAAGATTCATGCAATTCTTAAACAGGTTTGGTATCTTTGTTGTCTCCCACTATAATGTAATGAATATTGTATCTTTACTTATGAAAATGAAAAATAACTGGTTATTCAGTTCTAATAATCCAGTATGCTCTGAATGTGAGAATGTGCAGAACTTCCCACCACTCCCCTCATGCCAATCCATTCTCCACATGTCAAACATATTCATCTTTCTGCCTGGAATGCTCTAGAGTCCCACCTCATATTCTCATTCTTGGCCACAAAAATTCATCCAATAAGGCTCAAACATCACCTCCCCCAATAAAGACTTTTCTGACTCTCTTGGCAAAAATGAGCCTTCCATTTCTCCTATGTGCCGGGATATAAATGTATACAACTTTTTTTTTTCCATTTAACCTCCCCAGCAACAACTGCGTCAATTAGCTACAATTATCGTTTCCACTTCTTAGATAAGAATAATAAGGCAGATAAGGTCTCTCTGATTCCAAAGCCCACTGTTTGTTTTTTAATATATACTCCTGTTAGCTCAACACTGTACTCAAATGGTTGTCTGACTGCCTCCATTCTCTGGGTCTCCTGATGACAGAAGGAAGAGATCTTGTCTTATTGATCTTTGTATTCCCAGTGTCTGACACAGAACAGATACTCAATAAATGCTCAATAAATGATGAATGAATAAACAAATGAAATATAATAATGTTCAACTTCCTGAGGAAAAACTCATCTCCTTTTAAATATTTATTCTGTAAAAATTATAAGTGCAATTTCATTCAACAAGCATTTTGTTGACTGTGTATCACATATGATGTGCTGTGCTGTGCTTAACACATTGACTGCCACACCAGGAAAAAAAAAATTTTCCTTGGGGCCATGGTGTTTTACTACAAAAATAAAATAAAAACTTCGAAAACAAAACTATCCTTTCTAATTTAATGAAAAATTTGTTATTTTTTATTGTTTTCTATGCTTGAGTTACATGCAACTAAATTGTCAATATTAACTGTAACAGCTAACATCACAAACCAAATGTAGGCCCCCGGTTCAAAACTAGCCTGAGTTAAATACAATTTACATAGTAGTTACTGTGTTAAATACTATAAATGCCCTTGAGAAACTTAAAATTCAGCTGGGGAAAGGAATAAAGAACCAGTTAATGGTGCCATTACTTGTTTATTTTTTCTAATCCTCCACAATTTCCTCTCTTTAAAAGACTCTCATTCTTTATGAACATGTTCCAACATCATACACCTTTGGTCAGTGGAATGTACATAAAACAGTCAACAGAAAAAAGGCTAAAAGGATCTTCATGGGGCCAGGCGCAGTGGCTCACGCCTGTAATTCTAGCACTGTGGGAGGCCGAGGCAGGACTGCTTGAGCTCAAGTTCAAGGCCAGCCTCAGCAAGAGTGACACCCGTCTCTACTAAAAATAGAAAAATTAGCAGGGCATCAGGGTGTGCACCTGTACTCCCAGCTACTCAGGAGGCTGAGGCAGGAGGATCACTTGAGCCCAAGAGTTTGAGGTTGCTGTGAGCTAAGCTGACGCCATGGCTCTCTACTCAAGGCAATGTGGTGAGACTCTGTCTCAAAAAACAAACAAACAAACAAACAACAACAAACAAAGAATCTTCATGGAATTTAAATATACAACCTTTAATCTTCATGGAACTTAAATATACATTCTTGTTTAGCTCAGTGGTCATGAAGTAATACATGGTATTATTTAAAGAATGAAATCAAGGACACCCTGATACTATCCTTGTACTTTTTCTTTTGTGAGTAGCAGTATAGCAAAGTAAAAAGAGCACTGATTTGAATCAGATAGGGGTTCCCATCTCAACTCTGTTCCTTTCTCCCTGGGTGATCCATAGACAAGCTGCTTTATCCTTCTTAGTCTATTCCTTATTTGTAATGTGGAGATAAAGAGACCTGCCTTAAAGAGCTCTTGTAAGAGTTAAAAGAGATAATGTATTTAATACCTGCCACACCAAAGGTACTATTATTATGTCAGCCTCCCTACCTGCTTCTTGGAGATTACTGGTTCTAACTTTAATGTAACAATATAAATACTTCTAACCCTGTCTTATTCCAACAGAAGTTGCTTATAACAGAATACCTGAAACTTGGTAATTTATAAAGAAAAAGAATTTATTTCTTACAGTTATGGAGGCTGAGAAATCCACAGTTGAGGGGACACATCTCCTTAGAGCCTTCCTGCTGGTGAGAACTCTCCAAGAGTCACAAGGCAGTGCAGGGTATCACACAGTTCACGTGCTCACTCAAGTCTTTTCCTCTTCTTATAAAGCCACCAGCCCTACTCCCATAACCCATTAATTCATTAACCCATTAATTCATGAATGGACTACGTCATTCATGAGGGCAAAACCCTCATGACCCAATCACCTCTTAAAGTCCCCACCTCTAAATCCTGCCACATTAGGAATTAAATTTCAACATGGATTTGAAGGTACAAATATTCAAACCATAGCAAAGCCCAATATCAATAATATAAAATGTTTAGTGAAAGAGAGGCACAGTTGACTCTTGAATAACACAGGTTTGAACTATGCAGGTCTACTTATACATGAATTTTTTTCAATAAACATCTGGGAAAAAATTTTTAGAGATTTATGAGGATTTGAAAAAAACTCCCAAACTGTATAGCCTAGGAATAACAAAAAAAGTAAAAAAGAAAAAATCAAGAAAAAGTTAGGTATGTCATGAATGTATAAAATACATGTATATACTAGTCTATTTTATCATTTGCCACCATAAAATATATACAAATCTATTATAAAAAGTTAAAATTTATCAAAACATATGCACACATTTACAGACCCTACGTGGTACCATTTGCAGTCAAGAGAAATGTAAACAAACATAAAAATACAGTATTAAATCATAACTGCATAAAATTAACTATAGTACATACTGTACTACTGTGATAATTTCATAGCCACCTCCTATTGCTACTGTGGTGAGCTCAAGTGCTGCAAGTTATCTGTTTAAAACACTGTGTGATAATAATCATCTCCATATGAGCAGTTCGTCTCTCTGGTAAATTGTGTATCATAGTAAAAAGGATCTCTCACAGTTCTCCCATACTTTTCGTCATGTTTAGTGTAACAATGTAAACCTTGAATAACACCATAGGACCCATATGAAGTGCCACTAGTGACACTAGAAGAGCTGTCAAGAAGCAGAGAAAAGTCATGACACTTATGAGAAAAAATTTAATTTCTTGATATGTACCATAGATTGAGGTATACAGCTGCAGTAGCCCACCATTTCAGACAGATGATTCCTCTTGTAAACAGACAACATAAACTACCGTATCAATAAATACAGTACAGTATTGTAAATGTATTTTCTCTTATGATATTCTTAATAACATTTTTTCTCTTGCTAACTTTGTTGTAAGAATACAGTGTATAATACCTGTAACATATCAAATATGTGTTAATCAACTGTTTGTGCTATCAGTAAGGCTTCCAGTAAACAGCAGGCTTTATAGTTAAGTTTTGGGGGGAGTCAAAAGTTACACACGGATTTTCAACTGTGCAGGAGTCGACACCCCTAAACGCTGAGTTGTTCGAGGGTCAACTGGGCTTGAAAAAGCCACTTGTGGCAAGAAGAGGGGCATATGATAAGATTCGAGACCATATAGTTAAGTCTCAGGTTTCTTGGTGATACATACATCATCTACCTCTTTCCAACATACACCCTGCAAATTCCTTATTTCGCATCCTTTTTGTGGAAAATCAAATGTTATTAATTATTTCCTATAGTAAGATCTAAAAGAACTGACATGTTACTCTGTACTAACAATTCCATTTTCACAAAGAATCTCTGACTTGGTAAGGAAGAGGGAATTGAATTACATACAATATCTAGGAACAAATCTCAGCACACAGTGTATGCTGTATTATATCTTAGTTTCCAAGTCATTTCTCAACTGTTTCTATTAAGCAACTTTGCAGAACACGTAAAAAAAAAAAAAAAAAAAAATTTTCCTTTCCATTCTAAATCTAATTTATATAATGTATTAATTTAAAAATCATATTTACTTGTGCTGGTACAACTAGAAATCCAAATGCAAAAAAGTTTATCTAGACATAGACCTTATACCTTTCACAAAAATTAACTCAAAATGGATCACAGACCTAAATGTAAAATATAAAACTTCTAGAAAAGAAAAAAAAGTATAAAATCTAGGTGGCCTTGGTGACGAGTTTTCAAATTCAACACCAAAAGCCTATTCATGAAATTGAAAAGTTGGCATCTGCTCTGACAAAGACACTGTTAATAAAAAGACAAGTCAGACTGGGAGAAAATATTTGCAAAACACATATATGATAAAGTGCTTATATGCAAAATATATAAAGAACTCTTAAAACTGAATGATAAGAAAAATAGGGGCCGGGCACGGTGGCTCATGCCTGTAATCCTAGCACTCTGGAAGTCCAAGGCAGGAGAACTGCTTGAGGTCAGGAGTTCCAGACTAGCCAGAGGAACACGGCAAGACTCTGTCTCTACTAAAAATAGAAAAAAAATAGCTGGGCATGGTGGCGCATGCCTGTAGTTCCTTCCAGCTACTCCTGAGGCTGAGGCAGGAGGATTGCTAGAGCCCAGGAGTCTGAGGTTGAAGTGAGCTATGATGATGACAATGCACTCTAGCAAAGCAACAGCGCAAGACTCTGTCTCAAAAAAAACAAAAAAGAAGAAAAAGAGAGAACGTAAAAAAAAAAAAAAGAAAAAGAACAACCCCATCAAAAAGTGGGCAAAAGATCTGAACAGACATCTCACCACAGAAGATATACAAACAGAAAGGAGTGCAGGAAAAGATGTTAACATATGTCATTAGGAAATAGCAAATTAAAGCAACACTGAGCTATTATTATGCACCTATTAGAATGAATAAAATTAAAAAAAACTGACAAAAATCAAATGCTAGCAAAGATGTGGAACAAAAGGAACCCACATTCACTGTGAGTGAAGATGCAATGGTATAGCCACTTTAGAAAATAATTTGTCAATTTCTTACAAAGCTAACCACAATGTTACCATATGATCAGCAATCATACTCCTAGGTATTTACCCAACTGATTTGAAAACTTACGCCGACCCTAAACCTGCACATGAACGCTTATAGCTGCTTTATTCATAATTGCCAAAAACTGAAAGCAACCAAGATATCCTTCAATAGATGAATAAACAAACTGTGATATATCCTTATAATGTAATATTGTCAAGCTATAAAAAAATGAACTATTAAACCACAAGGAGACATGGGTAAACTTTAAGTACATATTGATAAGTGAAAGCAGTCTGGCAAGGCTGTATGATTCTAATTATTTGACATCTGGAAAAGGGAAAACTATAGAGACAGTAAAAAGATTAGTGGTTGTCAGGGAGAAAGGCTGTAGGGGGTGATAGGTGAGGCACAGAGGATCTTTAATGTGTTGAAATTATTATGCATGATACTGTGATACTGCAATGATAGATACATCAAATTAGGCATTTGTCAAAACCCATAAAACTTTATAGGACAAAGAGTGAACTGTAATGTATGCAAATAAAAGAAAATCATTTAGATGATCAAGAGATCCCAGGATGGAATGCAGTGTGTAACAAAAGAATGTAACTGTATTATAAATGTGTGTAACAATCTCACTAAAAAAGGTAACAGGAAAGTGCTTAGCTAGCTAACTTTAGAAATGAGACTGTAAAACTAAAAGCAAAAGGAACTGCACATAAGCACTGTACTCTAGATGATAAAGTTGTTTCCCATGGAGCATAACTTAACAATTCCAAAACTGCTATACATGTATAATGGAAATGAATAATTAAGCAAATGCATGGCAGATGGTGGGAGCCAGGTTTCTTCTCAGTGTTGGCTTGAGTTTACAGATAAACAAGGGGAAAGGGTAGAACAATATATATGGTAATGAATCAGGGTTAGAGACATCAGTATGAATTCATATTTAGCTCAATAAGGATATATACATGGTTACACAGAAATATGCATACACACATATGAATATGTATCAATATGTTCATACACATATTGTGTATATGTGTGAGTTTGTATAAACACGTATACTTCCCACTGTGTCATATGAGAGAGCCTAGAAACAATAACATCCCAGTAGCAACAAGCACACCCAGTGCCCAGATCTTGGTTTCTAATATAATTTCCCAAAAAACGTAACCAGATTCCTTGGAGAAATGGCTGATTCTATGACGGAGACAGGATATATACAAAATGAGCCTGGAGCATCTTATAGTGCCAGAAAGTAAAGAAATCCATAAAAAAAAAAAAAAGCTCTCACATTGATGGTGGCATATCAAAGGGATACGGGATTCAAGCTGGAACAATTTGAAGAACAAAATTAAGTAGCATTCGATTATGACCCAAAGTATAAAATATATATCTACATGTCCAGATAAAAATAAGTAAATTATTGAGTAAATAAATGACTTCCTTCTAAGAGTAAAGCATGCAAAGGAGGAAGACAGGCGAAAAAACATGTTAAACACTACTTCTGCCAGGTGATGAAGATGAGCATCAACAGTGATAAATCACGCTGACAGTATGTACCCTTGATGTGATGAAAATGGCACCTTACTTCTGTGATCTTCCTATCAAGAACCTATAATCACAGTCTAACCACTAAAAAAAAAAAAATTAGGCAATTCCAGTAGCAGGCCATTCTACAAAATACCTGACCTCAAAATTGTCAACATCATCAAAAACAAAGAAAGTCTAATGAGCTGTCACAGACAAAAGGAACCTAAAGAGACAATGATAACTAAATGTAATGTGCTTTCCTGGAACAGAAAAACGACATCCGATAAAAACTAAGGAAATTGAAATAAACTTATTTTTAAACTATTATTATTAAACTATTAACTTTAATAATAATATACCAATACCTGTACATTAATTATAACAAATACTAATATAAGATGTTAATAAGGAGCGAGGCTGGTACCATGGAGGTATATGGAAAGTCATTGTACTTTTTATGCACTTTTTCAATAAATCTACAACTATTATATGCAGTCTATCTTTTAAAATTCCATTTAGGAATGTATCTAGAAAACACTGAAGAGGTTGTAGTAAAGCGCTGAAGATCCTCACACTTCCCTGCATATATTCAACTTAAAATGTTTGTAACTATTCCATTACAGAATTTTTCTTAAGAAAATATTTTCAATCACTAACAGCTGCAAACAATTTCATGCAATAATTCTCAGCAGGGACGTATAGCCAGAGTACTTTAACTAAAGTTCCACTTTTTCCACTTACATACCTCTACAATGTCTAAAAGTTAACTTATGTTGTTTTGTGATGATCCAAATCACTACCAAATATGTTTAATACAACTCAGAAAAGCTGAACTAAATTTTATATAAATCAAATGAGTGCTAAAATACTCATCCAACAGAACTTCAAGCATCTAAAAAGAAAACTTTCTAAAAAGCTATCATCTCCTATTCTAGATACTATGTTTTCTTACACAAACCATGGTCTAACTGAGCTGCTGCAGAATTAAAATAGATAAAGAGGAGAGTCAGGGGAAAGAAGCAGCAGCAGTCGGGAACAGGGTATGTAGTAGTGTAAGAAAAGGACTAGGATTTGAAATGTAACAAAAACACTAAAAGCAAAGAGTAGCAAGCCTATGTCCTGGGATAGAAAAAGGATTGATATATCCGAAAAGAATCAGTGTAGATAAAAACTTGAAAGCAGGAAAAAGCTAGCAATAAAATCAAGATGAACTCTTTACATTTGATCTCAAAGTGTTCAAAATTAGATATTAGGTTCCTGATAGGAAAAAAAGAAACATCACCCTAAGTACAATTTAACTTAAAGTATTCCTCATTATTAATAAAAGCCTGGAACTTACTATATAATGATATTCCATGACATTAGAAAGTGGAAAAAAATTATAAAGAGAATGCACAAAATATTGTGAACAGTGGTTATCTCAGAATAATGGCATTAAAAGCAAGTTTTATTTTTTCTTTTTTCCCGCTGTGAAGTGAATGATTTGTGGAATCTTACAAAACCTTAATCTGTGTATTCTGCACGAAGGCATTCTATAAATACTATTACGTTTGTGATACATTCCACTCTACCCTTTGTTAAGTTTATAAAGAGTTTTAACTTTCAAATTTTAAATATGAACCCATGACCAAAAATTTTCCATACCAGCCACTTAAAAACTACAGCAATATTCCAGAAAACCCCAATCTCAAATAAAAAATCTATACACTAGGTGAGAGAGGATGACATTGACTTTAATAAATAGACTTACTCCCACAGGATCTGCATTACTAGCGCACACTTTGCAGAACCCAAGGAGCTTAGAAGAATGGTATCTTTTCAATGAAAATAAACTAGAAGCAATACACAACAGTTACTTTGAGGTTTGTTTTTTTTTTTAATACAAAGTCTTTCCAGAATCCTAACTCTACTATCTTCCAAAAATGACAAAGCCAAAAAATCTAATTATTCACACACACCTGAAGCCAAGTTTTATCTGAACTCATCCTATTAGCCGTTTTACCTCTGTCGCCTTATTATCTGAGGCCAGAACTGAAATCTTGAAAACAGAAGCAATAATACATTTCCCTGAAACATATTTTGTAATGGAGGATTCCAGTTCCTAATGCTTTGCCGCTCTAGCTGTCTATGGATTTCAAATCCTAATACCGCCGCGTCCTGCCCCCAGCGAGATTCCGACGGTACTACGAGTACTACAGGAAAAGAAGGATTTGACACTGCACGAGAACACTCGGTGCAAAGATTCTGCGTGCAGGTAGTTCTTGAAAGGCAAGTAAAATGACTAAGAGCATCCGAGGTAGAGCAGGGTCTACACGAACGGGGAAACCCACTCCAAACGCATTAACTGGACGACAGGAGAAAGGCCGTCTCCCCAAAAGTAAAATGGTGAGTAAAGTGGAGCCAGCTAAGAAAGGAAAGTCAACAGCAATTAGGGACTGACAACTATTCAGAAACAACGAGCTCTATCTTCATTTCAGTGGGTATAGGACGGTGGGACCGTGTCACAAAGGGGCATTTTGAAAAGAACCGCACCCCCATTTGAGGGGTTGGGCGAGGAGCTCTCAAATCTCCAAGTCTGAGATGATAAGCCGCGATCCGGATCCTCCGGCTGTCGTCGCCCCACGGACCAGATAAGCGCAGGTGTCCTGCGGCGGCTCAGGTTACCTGCCACAGCGCGGGGACGCGGGGCATCTGCTCCGCCCGCCCTCCCGGGGCCAGGGCGCGGCGGGCCGGGTCGGCACGGGCCCCGCGGCTCGCCAGGACCGGGCGCGGACGGCTCGGCGGCGGCGCCCTCGCACACCTGGCTGCCAACACCAGTTGCAAGCAGTCAAAGTGAATGAAGGCGGACGCGGCGCCTGGCACCGCTCCGATCCGAGCACACAAAGGCGGGTTTTTAAAATAAAGGGCGAGTGAAAAGCCGCCGGACCCCCCGACTGGCGCCTTCCACCGAGGGGCTCTTACCTCGGACCCGCCCTCGGGGCCGCGGCTTTCCCCGGAGGCGCCGAGAGCCCGGGCGAGGTGGGAGGCGGCCGGGAGAGAGCCGCCAGCCAGAACCGCGCCCTCCGGATCCTCCGCGAGCCGTACGGCCGCCGCCGGCGCCCAGCCGAGGAGAAGCGATCTCCGGGGCGCGCACAGCACCGGCCTCGCGCCGGGCGAGACCGCCTCGCTCGCCGCCGCCTGTGAAGTCCGGAGCCGCCCGTCCTCCCGCCCGCTCGCTCGCGGCCAACGCCGGCCGCGCGCCGCGCATGCCCAGTGCCAGCGCCGCGCGGCCGAGAGCGGGCTCCGCCCTCCGGGTCTCGCCGGCAGCCGGGCCGCCGAAGCGCCGAAGTGCTCCCGCGCGGCGGGCGACGCGGCCGGCGAGGCCGGGTGGGCGGGAGAGAGGCCGGAGGACGGGAGGCCGGGCGCGGCGCCAAGTTATCGAGGCCGCGATCAAAGTCGGACCGAGGTTCCGAGCTGCCGACGGGTTTCCAGAAGTGCCCTAGCAGGACGGACTGGCAGCCGGAAGGTGCGGGCAGGGGACTGAGCCGGCTCGCCCCGGGCAGAGGCAGCGCTCGGGCTACCACGCCCCGGGTCCCGGCGCACAGCCCGCGGCTGCCGTCCCGGGGCGGGAAACCCGCCGCACCTCAGACCAGCCAGCCTTGTCCCTTCTCTGACCCTCCGACTATTTTCGCCCTTTTGTGGCTTGCCCCTTTTCGTCTCCCCAACCCATGGGGTAAACTGGTGGTACCCAAGGGCTTCCAGCGGGTCCCTGGAGTCTCCAAGCTGCCGGTCCTTAGCTCCAGCCAGCAAGCCCAGACGCGCCTGGCACGGCTGCCTGGGATCCCATCTTTCTCTTGCCAAAAGCCTTACATGGTTTGAAGTAGTAGAGGCTTCTTCCACTTGGTGCCTCTCGTACCTTAACCAACACTCACAGTCTCCTCGAGTAGTAGCTCACAGAACCACTAAATGGCGAGTCCATCTTCTCATGAACATTTTATTTTCTTACTCTTAAAACACCTCAGTTGTCCTAGCTACTCCCCCCGCCCTGATGTCCTAACTTCAAAGTCAATTGACTTCCAGAAGAAAGACTATAATTAAACTTGGTTAAAGTAGACTGGACCTGCTTGCTTTGTGAATCAAGTAAAAGCTATGCTGTATCGGTGGAGGGAGAAGGGAGGGAATGAGATAACAGGCCAAGATGGAAATTAAAACCATTATTCTAAAAGTTGGAATAGATCTCAAGGATTGGTTAGTCCAGTCCCCTACCTTAAGGGGGAATCCTCTCTCCAATATTTCCACCAGACCACCATACACTTCAACATTTCCAATGTTGTAAATGTCTATTTTTATCAGTATTAGGTATAACCATGATTATTTGTTGAATATTCACCTATGCCAGGAGCTAAGCAATTTACATACATTGTTTCTAACCCTTTTTAAAATGAGATAGGCTTTGTTATACTATTTAGCACATTAGGAAACTGCAGGTCAGAAATTTCCTTCTTTTTGCCAAAGGCAGTATTGACACCAGAATTAAAATCCAGGTCTCCCTAACTCCAAAGCCTGTATCATTTGATTTGTGAATATCAAATTAACTAACCTTAACTTATACCACTGGTCCTGGTTCTACCCCTAGGAACCATACAAAATTGAGCACCTTTTTTATAGACATTGCAAGCCTTGAAATAGTTGAAGCAAACTGTAAGTAACCACTAGAAGATCTTCTAATACTTTTTTCTTCTTCAAAATTTTTTTTTCAGTATTCCTCAAATAACATAATGAGCCCTTATAATGACACTTCAGGAATGTGCTTTGATTTTTTTTTATTCTCTTCCCTAAATTGTGCACTCAGAGCAGAATACAACATTCAAACACAGTGGGCCAAGAACTGAGTCCCAAAGTGATCAGCAGGCCCTTTGATTCAAGCATACTCTTCTAGTAAGGCATCCCCAACCTGTATTAGGTTTTTCTTTTAGCAAACACACTACATAGAGTCAAATAAAACACCTAAGTCTATTTCACATGGACTAGAGTTAAATTATATCTTCCACCTTACATTGTCTGTACTTTCATAATTCTATATGTCTAAGCCTTAATTTTTTTCCTTTATCCTTCTTAAACTTGTCTGTTTTAGGACATAATTTCAGATAAAGAAATATTGTAACATCTGTAAATGTAATGAATATGCCTTCTTCATCTCCATTTAAGTCAAATAAAAAACAGTAACACAACAGGTTTTAAAAGAGCCTTGTAAGGGCGGGCGCAGTGGCTCACGCCTGTAATCCTAGCACTCTGGGAGGCCGAGGCGGGTGGATTGCTCAAGGTCAGGAGTTTGAGATCACCCTGAGCAAGAGCGAGACCCTGTCTCTACTAAAAATAGAAAGAAATTGTTTGGACAACTAAAAATATATACAGAAAAAATTAGCCAGGCATGGTGGCGCATGCCTGTAGCCCCAGCTACTCAGGAGGCTGAGGCAGGAGGATCGCTTGAGCCCAGGAGTTTGAGGTTGCTGTGAGCTAGGCTGACGCCACAGCACTCTAGCCCAGGCAACAGAGCCAGACTCTGTCTCAAAAAAAAAAAAAAAAAAAAAGCCTTGTAGCCTATAATATTGTGAAATATGTATTTGATATTTATCCCATTTCTAGACATATAGCTCTTAAAATCCTTAGAATCTCTGAAATAATGTCTTTTTATATGTTAATGATTGACTCATGACTAGTGGTTCCTGGGCAGCTTCAGAATCTGGGCTGATCTTAGGAAAGACCTATGCATGATTAGAGGGTTGGGACTTCCAGCACCAACCACCAACCTCAAGGGAAGTGAGAGGGGCTGAAGATTAAGTTGATCACCAATGGCCAGTGATTTAATCAATCATGCCTATGTATTATAATGACGCTTCCGTAAAAACTCAAAAGGATGGGGTTCTCATGGGCTTTAGGATAGTGGAACATGAATAGCCAAACACTTGGAGGTTGGGGGGGTGGGGGTGGGGGACGGGGTGCTCCTGGAAAGGGCCTGAAAGCTCCACATCCCTTCTCCCGTACTTCTCCCTACACCTCTCTTCCTCTGTATCCTTTGTAATATCCTTTATAATAAATTGGTAAACATATTTACCTGAGTTCTATGAGCTGCTCTAACAAATTAATTAACTCAGAAATGGATCATGAGAACCCCAGTTTCTAGTTGGTAAATCAGAAGCACAGGTAAAACAACCTGGGGCTTGCAATTGGCATCTGAATTGGGGGTAGTCTTGTGGGACGGAGCCCTCAACCTGTGGACTCTGTCACTAGCTCCAGTTAGACAGTGCCAGAAACGAATTAGAGGATATCCAACAGGTGTCTGCTGCAGAATAGATTGGTTACTGGGGAGGAGAAATCCCCACACACTTCCTGGTGATCAGAGTTCACAGAAGTTTTCTGTGTTTGTTGAGTAAGAGGATAGAAAAAACACTTTGGTTTGGTTTTTCCCTATATGATCAGATAGCCCACCACCAAAAATTATTTTCAAGATAACAGTTATTAACCAATACTTTCCAAGCACTTTAGTTGATGCAACCATACCATAACCAACATAAATTTCATGAAGATTTTGTAAATGCTTTGCTGAAACAAAATTCACTGTTTCTAACATCTCTAAATCTACCAATCCAAGTAACTCTCTGGAAAAAAAAATTTAAAAAGTGAAACTAGTTAAACAAGATGTTTTCAAATTAACTCATTCTGGTATCAGTGATCCCTGCTACCTTTCCTAAGTGCCTAAAACCATTGCTAATAATCTGGTTTATACTTTTGCTAAGAATCGATGTCGAACTTACTGTTTATAGTGCCACTATATACAAGTTCTGCCTTTTTGAAAATCTCATTTATCAACATTGGCATGCAGTATGAAAATGATGTAGGACAGAATGGAGGTAGATACATGGAATGAATGGAAAATCAAAAATGTATAGTGAGGTAGCAAAACTTGAAGACCAAAGTCTACAGTTGGGTGTATAAGCTAGCTATAGAAAATGTGAAGAAATTATAATGACTGAATTTTATCTGGAGAATAGAGCTATTATCTAAAGTACCCAAGAGTCATATGAATTCTTCCGACACCCCTCTCCACTCCCACCGCCAATCCGCTGTATAAATATCATTTAGGGACTGCTGTGTATACCTCTGTAGACTCACAGTCTTAAAGCCATATAATGTAAAAATATCTGTGGATAAATCTAGAAAAAGTATATTGTAGTTTAGAATATCGTTATTTTCATGCTGCAATCTAAATCTTCTAAGTATAGCTTGGTAGACAAGTAATTTCACTTTGGCTACCACCATCACTATGATTTCACATTGTTGAAAGAACAAGCCAAATTGCTTGGATTATTACATTTGTTTTCACTTTAGGAGGTGTTTGGACTTGCTTCTTACTTTGTAATTGATGTTTACATTTCTTGTTGGTTGTGGTTCTTTGCACCCATTTGTGTTAACAAATTCAACTTTGTTTAGCCTTCAAATGTGAAAATACTTTATTATATACTGTATAAGTAGAAATATGTGAAAATTTTGAAGCAGAATAGGAAGTGAAGTATTTTTACAAAGATTTTTTCCAGGTGTAATCTCTTTTTCACCTACAAGAAACTTTATTAGTCAAAAACAAATAAATTAATACACAACACTTCTTACTCATGGGTGAAATCTTTTGCTTTTCTATCTTTTATTAATAATCAATAATTACCTTTCCATAAAGGGAGGGAAAGTCCAACAAGTGTTACTAGAGTGAAAGGCACCTTTTAAAAAGAAGAACTTGAAACTTTCAAAGAATTTGATGACTGTGAAATGGTCATTCATTTAACAAATACTTTTGGAGTCAACTGATAATTATAATTTGAAATAATAGTTGAGTCCAAAATTACAGCGAAGACAAGAAGACAAATCAAGTGAAACCAATGAAAGAAGGAAAAAGGAGAAAAAGAGGCCGAATGAGATGCATAGAAAAATTAATGAAAATCTAAGGAAAAAAAGAGGAAACAAAATAAAAAATAGAGGACATTGAGAGGTCCTTCAGGCAAGGAATTCTTCATCTTATACACTATATGTATGCTTATCCATAGTTGGCATGTATGTTTATTTAAGCTTCACACAGAAAGATGAATTAGATCATCTGAAAAGTTCTCCAGCTACAAAACAACCAGATCCGACATAAAATATGCTTTGATATGGATTGTTGGACTCTCAGGAAGTGAAGGGTATCGCTCAGGGTCCAAAACAAAAACAAGATAAAACAAATTCACTTAAACAGGTGAAGTGAACAGTCATCTTTTAAATAAGACTTAAACCAGCTGCAAGGTGAGGAAGCTAATCTTTAAATCCCTTATGTTAGCTGACGACGCTGACGCTGCATGGAAGTCAGAGTGGTCTCAGGTCTTGGAGACCATGAGCTCCTGGGAGAGACACACAAATCCTCCTGGGAGAAAAATAACTTCAACTAAGTGCCCCAGAATTTCCCATAATATAACATCGCTAAATAGGAATTCATAACCAAAGATCTTAAGATATATAAGAAAATTAATCACCATGAGTGTCAGCAGAATAAACAGACATAATTAGATGTATGAGGCAAAAACTAATTATCGATGATCTAATTGCTTAAGGAAATTTTAAAATAAAATTATAAATAAACAACTATCTAAAGTGACTAGGTATACATGAAAAATAACCCACCAGAACTTTCAGAAAGGAAAAATATAACTGTTGAAATTCGAAACTCCTTTGATGAGTTAAAGAGTGAATTGATCACAGCTGAAAAGAACAATGTAAGCTAGATACAAAGAAATTATCCAGACTGCAACAGAGAGGGGGAAAAAAAAGAGATGAAAACTAACAAAGATTAAGAGATATGGAAACTAGAATGTTAAGATATAACATATATCTAATCAGAACCCCAGAATGAGAGACTAGAAAATATGGAGTAGAGGCAAAAGGTGAAGAGACAATAGCTGATAATGTTCCAAGATTAAATAAGACATGAATCTGGAAGAAGAGGCAGTACTGGTATATACATTTATCAAATAGGATATCTGAAAAGAAAACTGAATAGAGGAAGTAAGTATACATGTATCAAGTAAGATACATGAAAAGAAAAGCAAACCAATATACACTACAGTGAAACTGCAAACCACTAAAGAAAAAGGTGATTGCATCAAGAGAGGGGAAAAAATTACCTGCAGAGGAAAAACAAGCAGACTGAAGAATTTTCAACAGCAATAATAGCAGCCAGAAGACAGTGGAATATCTTCAAAATGCTGAATGAAAATAACTGTTAACCTATAATTTTGCATCTGGAAAAATTGTATTTCCAGAACACAAATGAAATTAAGACTTTTTTTAGATAAACAAATACTGTCCTTTTTCCACTTTCACTAGATGAACTTCTATTAATAAAACACACTTTCAGGTGAAGGAAAGTAACCTAGCAGGAAATACTGGGATGTAAGAAAAAAATGGTGAGCAAATAAATTGATAAACATTTGGGTTAATCCAAAGAAACCTGGTCTATGCAAAATAATAATAATAAATTATAATAATATGAAATTTGTGGGGTTGAAAAAAGAATACAATTAAAACACTGGACAGTAACATATAAATCAGGAGGAGGAGGATCAGAGTTAAACTGTTCTGAGATTCTTGTGTTGTTCTAAAGAGGTTAAGATATTATTTTAAATATCCTTAGGGTAAATATTCACAATAAGATTTCAAGAGAAACTACCCATATGGAACTTACAATGTCTAAATGTTTTACATTTGTTAACTCATTTAAATTCTCATAACAACCTTCTGGCAATCTCCATTTTGCAGGTTAAACACACACACACAAACACACATACACATGCCGTAAATCCTGGAGCTAGTATGTGATGTAGTTGGGATTTGAAGTCAAGCTTCCTGGCTCCAGAGAACATTAAGCTCTACAGTCTCTTAAAGACTCTAAAAGAATAGAAACAGGATGTAGAAATTCCAAACCAGTAGAGGGAGGACAGTCAGTCTTCCTCTCTGCCCATTAAAAAAAGCCAAAAAAGGAGAGAAGGGAAGAAAAAGGGGCCAAATAGAAAGATAGAAACTAAAGACTAAAGGGAAACCATTTAAATATATAAATAATCATAATATAAATGGACTAAACTCTCTTCCAGTTAAAAAGCAGAGTCAAAATAGTTTTTTAAAACATAGCTTTATGTTATTTATAAACGTAAGGATGTGGATGGAAAGCACAAAATATATCAGTTATATAATAATAAACATCAGGTTGATGGATCTATATAGAATCACAATGGACTTTAAGATAAAAAGCATTATTGTGGCTAGAAAGACTCACCATATAACAATAAAATCTAAAAGGAGAAATTGATAAATCCACCATCATGGTGATGATATTTCAACACTCATTCAACTATTGATAAGTTATTGATATCTCTATATATATATCTCTCCAGAGATATGTGTGTGTCATATAGTAATTAGAGAATACACATTCTCATCAAACCCATAAGAAATATTTATACAAATTAACCAGTATACCTTAACACATTTCAAAGAATTTGTATCATCTAGACAAGGGGTTGATAAACTTTTCCTGTAGAGGGCCAGATAGTAACTACCTTAGCTTTGCAGGTCAATGGTCTTTGTTGCAACTACTCAACTCTGCCACTGTGTTGCTCAAATGCAGTCATGGACAATACATGAGCAAATGACCATGGCTGCATTTCAGTGAAACTTTATTTAGACACACTAAATTTGAATTTCATATAATTTTCACACACCTCAAAATATTATCCTTCTTTTGTGTTTTTCAATCATCTAAAATGTGCCAACCATTCTTAGCTTGCCAGCTATAGGAAAACAGATGACAGACTGGCTTTGACCCACAGGTAGTAGTTTGCTAACCTCTGATTTAGACTCATCTCTGTTTACAGTGCAATAGAGTTAGAAATCAATGGCAGACTAATTTTTTAAAGATTTAAGTTTATAATTAAATTTTAAATAACAGTACGTTTTAGTTTCTAAAGATTATCTTAAATAGCTGGGATTTATAAACAGGCTTGCAAATAACTCATGGATCAAAGGAGAAATCATAATGAAAGTTTTAAAATACGTAGAACTACAAGAAAGAGAAATAAATTTTAGTATATTCAGATAATGAAATATTCTATAGCAGTGAATACAAGGAAACACTCACAAAGTTCAGCAGCATAGATTACCCTCAGAAACATAAAGTTGAGTGGAAAAAGTCACAGAAGATTATATACAAGACGCTCTTTTTATAAAGCTCAGAAACAAGCAAAACTAAATGATATATTATTTAGGAACACGCAGATTTGTTTAAAAAAACTTGTTTGTAAACAAAGAAGTATTTATCATAAAATTCAGGATAGTAGTTACCTCTGAGGGGCAATGGGGAGGCTAACATAGGTAAATTGCAATGATACTGTATGATGGGTCATAGGTGTTTATCTTAATTTATCTATCCTTGTTCCTGCAGGGGGAAAAAATCTGTGGAATTGCATACAGTAGGGAGGACCTTAATGCAGGGAGACATTTGTGGCTAGGGAAAGGCTGAAAGTGATGAGACAGAGGGATAGAAGAGGGACAAGGGAATTGTTGCTCTAATTTGTGGTGAAAGTGATCCAGTCTCCTTCTCTTATTTACCTGAACTCAGGTCATCAGAGTGCCTCGTTGCCTCTTATCCCTGACCTTTGAATGACTGATGAGCTCTATAGATAAAGCATTCCTTTCTGAACTGGACCACAGATATTGTGTTTCTAATTTTAAATCTGAAAGTTTATTTTTATGACAAAGTTTATTTTCTTCAGAAATTTTAATGCTTCTGTATAACTGAGGAAATTAATTTTTTAAATTTGAGAGCTATTGATCCATTTACCAGTAACACTTAAATGTTCTTTAAAATGCAAAAGAGACATCATTTGTTTTAGTTTTTTGAGATAACGGTGCTGCTTATTCTGTAGAACTGAAAATTTGCCCTTTGAAAACAGCACTTATCTCACTGTTTACAGCTTTTTCTACCGAAATCTAGGCTTTTTATTTTCCTATTTGTGTCTAAGCAAAAAAAGCAGATGAGAATTAAAAGGGAAAAAATAACAATGGGAAAAAGAGAAACTTCAAAAATTCATCCATTTAAAATTATAGTATAGTTATAAAATGGAATTCTATCTCCCAATTGAAAAGAATGAGGTGGTGATATTAACTACTAACTTGGATAAGATATGTAGTTGTTAAATTGCGGTGCTGGGTAGGGGAGGCAAGTTGCAATTAGGACTATGTAGTATGAATTAATTTGTGTAAAAAAGGATAACAGCTAGAGAAATATAGGCCAACATTGTAACAGTATTATTAGGAGGGAGGGGGTGAACAGTGTAAATAGGAGTTACTTTTACTATTTCAGTTAATATATTATATTTCTATAATGTTTGAATTTTAAACTATGGACCTCTACTATTTTGTAGCAGAGAAAATATAACATAGTAATATTTTATTATCCATTGTGAATTTTACATGTTTCTAAATTCTTTACTCTTGTTAGAGCTCAGACAGATTTTTAAGCTTCCATCTCTAATGTCCAAAGTTGCATTTTTGTATCTGCAGGTTTGCTGAGCTAGAATAACCCTTAGGCTATTTAACAATTCCCCATGGGTAAGCTCATTGGCATTGCAAACACAGACTGTGTTTCCTTTAGTTGGCACCCAAACTTTCTTCTTCATTGACAGCAGAATCCTCAGGGGGAGAAATAAAACAAAAGAAAACTCCTATTACAAATCTGGGAAGTTTTAGAATGCAAATTCAGATCTATGAATATCTGTCTCACTCAGATCCACGGTACTCAAGGTAACACCAACAACTTCAAAGATCATTTCCCTCATCACAGTGCAGAAATCCAAATTTTGGTAAGGCAAGAGCAAATATACCCCCCAGATTCCAAGTGTAATTTCATCTTAAAGGACTCAGAAACACCGCACACACACATACACACATGCACGATACACGCGCACACAGCCAGAGAACATCTTTAAAGTGTACTATAAACGCTTGTGATTTTCCAAATACACTGCAGGTTTCCTGTCCACTTTTTTAAAATGCAGAGGTTTCAAAGCAATTTTTGCACTTTCTTCTCTTATCAAGCGTGGCATTTCTTATTAAACATACTCATCATTATGGGCATTCATGACTGTATTATGGAGATACACAACTCCTTATCCAATACCCTTGCAACCAGATGTTTATTTATTTTGTAAAGGTAATGTGATGCTGATACCAAATATTCATCACACTGCCAACAAGATATGTAATTAACATGTCATTTCTGCAGCAAAACATAGGCACACAAATTAGAATGAAGTTAAGTAGCCACACATTCGTCCAAATCAGTTTTGCTGACAAACAAATGCAAGTGGAGTTAGGCTTTGCCAGCAAAAGGAATTTGAAAAGAAGCAAACAAACAAAAACCAAACAAACAACTTTTTAAAACACATGAGTCTTTTGATTTGACTTTGCAGATAAGGCATTGTGCACCTGCATAGCAGTGTCTAAAGGGGCAACTCAGTTGTTTGCCCTCAACTTAGAGTCCCTACATGGCTGTCATTTTGAGCGTTTAATGCTGGTTTCAAGTCTTTCTGCTTCCTCTGTGCAGTCTGGCATTCTTCCATCAATTTTGTTCCTGTGACTTCCTCTCCCACCTTTCCTGCTCTGATTCTTCATTACTTCTAATCTGCTGTGACTTAAAAAAAAATAGATAACAAAATTATTATAATCATGTATAAAATTAGAGTAAATAAGTTTTACATAAAGAGCCCAAAAGTTATTTTATCATAAGATGTATAAATTTTACTCACATTCATGAAAACACCTATTTCAACAATTTAGAGGCCTTTTTGTTTGCTAATGATTCTCATCTGTAGTCTTTTTTTGTTTTGTTTTGTTGTTTTGTTTTTAGAGACAGGGTCCCACTCTGTCTCCCGGGCTGGAGTCACAGCACACTGCAAGCTCCAGCTCCAGCTCCAGCTCCTGGACTCAAGCCATTCTCCTTCCTCCTACCTCAGCCTCAGGAGTGGCTGGGACTACAGGTGTGCGCCACCACACCTGGCTTTTTTAAAAATTTTTTTATAGAGAAGAGGTCTCGATATCTTGCCTAGGCTGATCTTGAACTCCTGGCCTCAAGCAATTCTGCTTTGGCCTCTCAAAGTGCTGAGAATACAGGTATGAGCCACTGCACCTGGCCCATATTCACAATTTTTGAGATTGTTATCCTTAAAAAAAATAACTCCAACTTCCTGCCCTAAAAAAGAGAAGAAATTAAAACAATCGATCTCATGGAGACAGAGAGTAGAATGATGGTTACCAGAGTCTGGGAAGGGTAGTGGGAAGCAGGGGATAAAGTAGGGATGGTTAATGGGTGCAAAAATATAGTTAGATAGATGGAACAAACAATATTTGATAGCACAACAAAATGACTATAATCAACAATAATTTAGGAATTATTGCTGATTCTAAAGAGTGGTAACTAAGAGGGTGGAATTGGAATGTCCCTAACACAAAAAAATGATAAATGTCTGAGGTGATTTGCCCTGATTTGATTAATACACATTTTATACCTGTATCAAAACATTACATATACCCTATATTTATACAACTATTATGTACCCATAATAATTAAAAATTTTTAAAAAAGCAGAGAGAGAAATACATCATCTCATTTTATAGCTTTTATAGATGTCACCTACTTACAGGGACTGAAATCTTGTAAAATCATATTATTCTAATATATGCATATATGACATTTTGGTCACATGAAATTAAGCTAAGGTCTAAAGCTTGTTCACTGTTGCACAAAAAATTGGTTATGACAATAAATATTAAAATATTTGCAAAATCTTAAAAGTACAATCTCAAGGCGTCATTTCTAAGCAATCACAGTCAATTGCCAATATTTTTCTTCTCTGATCAACTTGCATGTTCTTCCATATTCTGACTCCACCTATGCATTTATCCTCATTTATTAGTGCTGTCAGTTTGAACTCCCGTATGTAGAGCCTTTTGATGGCATTGCCTGCACAGGCCATACTTATCACTGTAATACATAAGAAATCTGAAGAGGAGAGGGTTGTGCCTGGAAATCAACACAGGATTGCCCATGATTCAAGGTTCTAGGAGGGAAGGTGCCAAAGCTGGTAAAACATCAATACTAAGTGATATAAGAGAGAGGTGATGAGAGCCCTAATCTAGAAGAGTACTGGGATCAGTGGGAGCCCAGAAACCCAGTCAGGTGATTCAAGCATAAGAAAGCACCTTAAGGTCCTCTGACTCAGCCATTCAGCAAAGATCCAAGCACCTGCTAAGCACAGGAATAGGCCCTGGGGATATAAAAAAAAAAAGTACAAAATGGTCTCCACCCTTGAGCACTTATAGTCTTAGCAATTAGACAGACATAAACCAATAATGACTAGCATATACTGTACTGTATCCTAACAATACGATTTAGTACCAGGCCCTGAGAACAGGGAAATGAGTGCCCAATTCTGTTGTGTGAAATCAGGAGTGACATCACCAAGACCAGTTCTACTGCCTTTCATTGAATGCCTTCCAACTTCTGTGCTGTTCCTCAAGCACTTTGGCTCACTCCCACAACAGCACCTTAGCACTTGCTGTTCCCTTACCTGGAACACTCTTCTTCCAGATTAATATATGGCTCGCTCAGTCATTTCATTCAGGTCTCTCCTTAAATGTTACTTCATCAGAAAAGATTTCTCTGACCAACCACCCTATTTGAACTGTATTCCCATCCTGCTGACACACACACACACACACACACACACACACACTCTCTCTCTCTCTCTCTCTCTCTCTTTTCCTCTGTCTCTCTCTCTCCTTATTGCATTACATTGCTTTTTTTTTTCACAGCACTTATCACAATCTGAACATCTTGTTTAATTACTTATTATCTGTTTCCCTCATGTAAATTCTCTGTGGGAGTAGAGATCTTTTAGTTTTTTTTTTTTTTTTTATTGCTATATCCCCAGTGCTGGACAGAGTTTAATGAATGAATGAGGAAAAATTTGAACTGTGTTATAAAGAACATGTAACAGTCTGTCAAGGGAATGGGCAGGAGGTAGAGGTGAGGACACAGAATGTATGTAGGCACAAATAACAAAGAGTTGAGGGAATTTATAGAGGGAAATAAAATGATCTGTGCCTGGCTCACAATAGGTTAACATCAAACGTTATTAAATAAATAAGTAAATGAGTGAAAAATGAATGAATCGATGATTAGAGTTGTGCTTTAGAAAATATGTGAGGATAGATAGTGGAACGGAAGACAAGAAGTGGAGATAACTTTGAAGGCTGATCTCCCATAAAGAGCAAAACAGGATTCCAAAATGGCAGTGTAGGAGCAAGCTGGCTTCAATTCCCCCATAGAAAACTAAAACCAAATATCCAGCACTGAGATTATCACCATCAGTATCCCAGAACTCAAATATGAGGAGGAGACAGCTCCCAGGACCACAGAAAAGTAAAAAAAAAAAAAAAAAAAAAAAAAATTCTGAGCAGATGGTAGAGAATTGGACTTCCATATCCACAATGACCCTCTTAATACTAATCACAATGCCCCTCCATAATGCTTGGCACCAAGTGTTTGAAAAATTTTCCCCAATTCACAGTTTCTACACTGAAAAAATTGAGATCAAGATGGACAACCAGCTTCCCCACCATCTTGGGTTCCCTGGCAAGAGAGACCCATCCCTGCCTCAATATACAGAAACACAGGGAGTGACTGAAGGGGGAATTATCCCTGAGGAAAGCCAGAAACAAAGGGGGAGGTGGGACTAACAGTCCCAGGCCTGGAAACTGCTCTGTAACTTGACCAGAGGAGACACCAAATCAGAGTAGCTGTTCAGCAGCACTACACAGTAGGAGGTTAGTTCTGAGGTCTCCTGAGCATGAGCCCCCAGCTGGCCTTTCCACACTCTGGTGCTATCCCCTTTAGGACCTCCTCCATTTGGGACTGGTGACACTGATTGTTTACTAGAATTGAGGCAAACCTAGGCTTAAAGTGTCATCTAGTACCAAAAGGAAGCAGCAATCTAGCTGGGGGCGGGGGGCAGGGGGGGAGAAGAAGAAAATCAACAGGTAAATTACAAGACTCTATAAGCAAACATATCCAATAAAAACCAAAACAAGCCATACAGAAGACTGGAATAAATAATTCTTCAATACAAAGAAATAGACATGTATCCACAAGAAACAACAGCAAATGGGAAACCATGACCTCCTTGAACAGACAAAGTAAAGAACCAGAGATTAACCCTAATGAAACAATAATATGTGAACTCTCTGACCAAAAATTCAAAATAGCTGTTTTGAGGAAAGTCAGTGATTTCCAAGATAACACATAAAATCAAGTTAGAAATTTATCAGAGAAATTTAACAAAGAGATGGAAGTAATAAAAAAAAAATAGAAATTTTGGAACTGAGAAATATATTTGCTGAACTGAAAAGTTCACTAGAGGATCTCAACAGCTGAAGGGTCAAGCAGAGGAAAGAATCAATGAGCTTGAAGACAGGCTATTTGAAAGTACACAGTCAAAAAAGAAAAAAGAATAGAAAGGAACAGATTGCTTACAAATAGAAAATTACCTAAAATGACCAAATCTAAGAATTATTGGTGTTCAAGAGGCAGTTGAGCAAGAGAAAGGACTAGGAAGTTTATTCAAAAAAATAATAACAGAAAACTTTCCAGACTTAAGAAAGAGATAAATATCCAGGTACAAGAAGGTCAGAGAACACCAAATAGATTTGACTCAATAAGACTACATTAAGGTACATAATAATCAAACTCTCAAAATTCAAGGACAAAGAGGATCCTAAAACCAGCAAGGGAAAAGAAATAAATATCATATAAAGGAGTTACAATTTGTCAGGGAACATATTTCTCAATGGAAACCACACAGGCCAGGAGGGAGTGGGATGACATTTTCCAAGTGTTTAAAGAAAAAAACTGCCATCTGAGAATACTGTATCCAGAAAAGCTATCCTTCAATTATAAAGGCAAGATAAAGCCCTTCATAGACAAACAAAAACTGAGAGAATTCACTACCATCAGTTCTGTGTTATAAGAACTACTAAAGAGACTTTTTCATTCTGAAAGAAAAAACCACTACCACACACAAAAATAGTATTTGAAGGTATAAAATCTGGTAAAATTAAATACCCAGACAAACCCAGAATATTCTAATACTGTATTTGTGGTGTTCAATCTACTCACAACTCTAGAATGAAGCCCAAAAGGCAAACCTATCAAAAACAATAATAGCTACAGCAACCTGTTAAGAGATAGGCAATATTAAAATATATAAACTGAGGCTGGCACAGCGGCTCATACCTCTAATTCCAGCACTTTGGGAGGCTGAGGCAAGAGGATCACTTGAGCCCAGGAGTTTGAGATCTTACTATATTGAGGGCAATATAGCAAGATCTCATCTCTACAAAATTTTTTTAAAATGTAAATTGAGAAAACATAAAGTGAAAACATGTGAGGGAGGGGGCAGTGAAGTTAGAGTGTAAAGGGTATTTTTCACTTTGTTCTTATTTCTATTCTTTTCTTTGTGATCTTAGATAAGGTGTCATCTTATAAAATAATTTGTCATATCTATAACAAGATGTTTTTAGTAAGCCTTATGGTAACCATAGCATGAAAACTTATAATAGATTCACTAAAAGTAAAAAGCAATAAATTAAAACATACTACCAGAGAAAATTACTTAAGCACAAAGGAAGATAGTAAGAAAGGAAGAAAGGAAGAGAGGAGTTATACAATAAGCAGAAAACAAGCAACAAAATTGCAGTACTAAGTCCTTACTTATCAATAATAACATGGAATGTAAATAAATGACTCAATTTTCCAATTAAAAGGCATTGAGTGGCTGGCTGAATGGGTAAAGAAACAAGACCCAATTATATGCTACCTACAAAAAACCCACTTCACCTATAAAGATACACAGACTGAAATGTGAAGGGGTGGAAAAAGATATTCCATACTACTAGAAATGAAGGAAGAGCAGGAATAGCTGTACTTATATCAGGTAAAATAGATTACAAATCAAAGATTGTAAAAAGAGACAAAGAAAGTCACTATATAATGATAAAAGGGTCAATTCAGTAAGAGAATATAAATGATATCCCTATGCATTCAACACTGGAGCTCCCAAGTATACAAAGTAAACATTAGTAGACCTAAAGGGAGAGATAGACAGCAGTACAATAATATTAAAGGACTTTATCACCTCAATCTCAGTAATGGACAGACCATCCAAACAGAAAATCAACAAAGAAACAGCAGGGTTACCCTAAATACTAGATCTAATAGACCTAACTGACATTTACAGAACATTTCACCCAACTGCTGCAGAATACACATTCTTTCCATCAGCCTATTCTCCAGAATAGACCATATCCTAGCAAGTCTAAGCAAATTCAAAAATATGCAAATTATATCAAGTATCTTTTCTGACCACAATGGAATAATAACAAGAAGAACCTTGGAAAGTATACAAACACATGAAAATTAAACAACATGCTCCAGAATCACCAATGGGTCAATGAAGAAATTAAGAAGGAAATTTAAAATTTTCTTAAAACAAATGAAAATGGAAATACAACATACCAAAATCTATGGGATACAGTAAAAGCAGTACTAAGAAGGCAGTTTATCACAATCAACATCTATATGAAAAGAGTAGAAAGACTTCAAATAAATAACCTACTGATGCACCTCAATAAACTATAAAAGCAGGAAAAACCAGAAACGCAGGAACAAACCAAACCCAAAATTAGTAGAAAGAAAGAAATAATAAAGATCAGAGCAGAAATAAATAAAATTGAGATTGAAAAAAAGCAGTACAGAAGATCAATGAAACAAAAAGTTGGTTTTTTTGAAAGGTAAACAAAATTAACAAATTAAGAAAAGAACCAAATAAATAAAATCAGAAACAAAAAAGCAAACATGACAACTGAGATCACAAAAATGCAAAGAATCATTAGAGACTATTATGAACAACTACATGCCCACAAATTGGAAAACTTAGAAGAAATAGATAAATTTCTGGACACATACAACCTACCAAGATTGAACCATGATTAAATAGAAATATAATGAAGACCTCAACTAAGAACGTGAGAATGGAGAACTCCTGGACCACACTGAGAAGCAAGTAGAATTTTCATATGATGGAATGCAGAGAAGTTGAAGAGGAAAGAAGATTCTGACCTGGGTGTTTGGATGAGCAGTGGTGCCATTGGTTACTGGAGAGGAGGCTGCAGTGGGGAGATAGTTGATCCGATGTTAGACATTTGGGGTTGAAGTACCTTTGTAGTAGGTGGGCACAGCTAACTGTTGAAGTGTAGAAAGTTGAAAGCAAAGACCTAGGAGTATAGTCAAAACAGAAGACAGGTTTGGGCTAGCATGGATACCTTCATCTTTAGGAAGATTTATTGTAATAGAATAAGAAGACAAAATATAAGTGCCATTTAAGAAACCAAGAGGCAGAGAAAGGAAAAGGAGCCTCCATAGAAAACTGAGAAGCAGCTAATAGGGTGACAAGAGGAAAACTAGGGGTACAAGCCCCAGGGGAACAAACATTGTGCTGTCTGACTCGCCTGGCACATAGGACAGACTCAAATACTTGTGAAAAAAAAGGAACTAGAGAAAGAAGGAAACAGGGAAAGATGGAAGGAAGCTGGGAAGGAGGGAATCAGTTAACGGTAATACTGCAAAGGTTATCAAGAAATATAGTGTTAACTAAGAATTCAAACCAGACACTGTTTTAAGCAGTTTACATGGCTTTATGTATCCAATTTTTACAAAAACTCTGTGAAGTGGGAATTATTATATTACTAATAGTATCCCCACTGTACAGATGAGAAAATGAGGCACAGAGAGGTGAACCTGTCCAGGGTGACACAGGATGTCAAGGAGAGAAGCATTGGAGCAGCCATCCTGCTCCCAAGCCCACATTTGTACAAATGGAGGAGTGTGCTTTGTGAGGGAACTTCCGTGAAGGCAATTTCAATGGAGTGGCAGCTCTGTGGGCTGGAAAGGTGGAAGGAAGGTGAGGAAATGGAGGGAGCAAAGGTAGGCTGATATTTCAAGGAGCTTAGCTAGGAAGAGGGAAGGATAGACCAGTGGCTGGAAGGGAACTTAAGAGTGACAGAAGCTGTTTTGTGTTTTTAATGAGCAAGTCTGGAGCATGTGGGCTTGATAGATTCTGTTTACATCACACTCTAAAATTTGCTGAAGGAAAATGAGGGGGTTGGAGGAAAAGACATGCAGATTCCTTCCAGCTCTTATGCTACTATTCCACAACTTTGAAATTCTTTCTCAGTGAAGCCAGATGGAAGATTTCACTCGATAAAATTGGTTGGAAAAATCATTTAATACACTTTTAAAAAGAGGTATTTAAATAGAAACCTAAGGACCTGTTTATTCTCATTTCTTTATAATTCATGAGCCTTGGATATTTTCCCAAGCTTGTCTGTGACATTTCTTGTCCTTAAGAGGAATCTAGAGTTTTTGTTGTCTTTAGCTTTGGTCTAATAACATGTTTCTGCTTTCCTTTCTAAGGTTAACAAAGAAGGAGGCAAGGTCATCTGGGTTCATATTCTTTTGCTTCATTGCCTTTTCCTTTTTATACTCTGCTCCCCCTTCCACAGGAGGAAAAAATAATAATAATTGCAGATCTCTATAGAAAAGCCGTACTGTTTCTTTTATAATGTGTCCTAAACTAATCTAGTCACTGGTGGTGTAGTTCCCTGCAATTTTCTCTCTACTAAATATCCCTCGAAACACCTCAGTTTTTCTCCTAACCTGGTATCTTTCACTTATGCTAAACTTCGTTTCTCCTCCTTCTATGAGCAACAGCGGTGGATGCACAACAATCCTAGAAATTACACGAGAGCCTCCTTTCAACTCTACACCACTGCACAAAGCCCTTTCTCAGCACACCTCCTTCACTTACACCTATTACTGTTTTTTTTTTCATACCTTTCTGCACAACTTTTCTATCTTCAGTTGCTCCTTTTCCTATCCACACAATGTCAGCTTTCAATTATCCCCTAGTAGGGCTATAAGATGGGGAGAGATAGTCTGTAAAAAATATACAGAACTCATTTCTTTTCTGGCTTTGGGATGTGTTTTCACACCTACCAACATTGGGATATACCCAGTTTTGGAAATTCACACCACTTCAAACAAAATAAAGTTATGCTTGGAAGACGCGTCTTGAAAGGAATTAGAAAGCTATCCGCTTAGCAAATCTTTGCTCCTTGCTCATTTCTATTCTGGGCACTCCTCCATACAATGGATGAATAGCATTATCTCCAGACAAATGCAAATAATCTTCATAGAGAGATCTTTATGTTCCTCTCTAACTATGGCATCTCTCTAGCTCACGAGCTCACGATTCCCTGGAGCAGGGTGATAATTAAAGTGTTTCAGGTTCAAAGCCATTGTCTCAAAAATTCCTGATTAGCCAGCTTCAGACAAGAATGAGAGTAAACAGAAATGATGATGATATCATAAGTGGCTCAGGTTATAATGTTAATAAGATGTTAGAAATGATATGTGTCTGCCTAGTATCAATAATTGACTCTACTCACATTTTCCCTGACACATGTGAATCCAAATCCCAGCATTCATAATAGTATAGTTACAGTATTTTGGCAGGCATATGTACCAAGTTGAGACGAACAGGGCACAAATAAAGAGCCTCTGTCAGTACTGTAGCCTGTACCGTGATAGCACCTCATTATAAAGAGATCTAAAACATTTTGTGACAGCAGGCAACCCTTCTCTAGAAATAGCAGGAGTCTCGATGAATCTGAATCTAAATACTGATTTGCACTCTTTATCTTTACAGGATGTGCTTTTGAAATTATAAAATATTTTAGAATGCTTAACAGTGATCTGGGGCAACTTAAGTGCTTCTCTATGTAATCAAACAACATTTTCAAATACTGATAACTCTTATGATTCTAAACCAGTTTAATTAGCTTAATCAAGTGTGTGTTCTTCCATTTCACTCTTGGTAAAAATTATGTTTACATTATTTGATAAAATTTAAAGTCACTCCTTCGTTCTATTTTTTCTTATTTCTATTTTTTCTTGGCTGAAAACCTTTTTTTTTTTTTTCTTAAAGAGGCAGTGTCTCACTCTGTTGTCTACTGGAATGCAGTGGCCTGATTATAGCTCACTGTAACCTTGAACTCCTGCTCAAGTGATCCTCCTGCCTCAGCCTCCTGAAATGCTAGGAGCACAGGCGTGAGCCACCACAACCAGCCTGAAAACCTAATTTTTAAACCAGGAAAATATTCCACTGGAAAATGTTCCAATTTTCAGAAAATTGGCTTCATAAAAATATGGAACTTTTTAGCCTAAAACAATGAATTGGCAAATGACCAATACAAATGCTTTCTATTAAAATTTTATAACTATTTTTACAAAGGCTACAAGAAACTATATTATGTGGTTTATACAACTATATTATGTTGTTTATATCATCTTATAGTGAAAATTCATCTGTGTGTAAGAATGTGAGATTCATTTATAAAAGGAAAATTTTTTCCTAAATGAGTTTTTGAGTAAATCCATTTCCTATATTCCTGGGGCACAATAGTTTCTGGTTTTTTGACAAGATTCATCTCTTAGAGCTTCTGATACTCTTTCCAAATGGTTAATGGGAAGAAACTTCCCTTTGCTTTTTCTGGGAGAAAAAGCCAGAACAACTCTCAGGCCAGTATTCTCTCTCCTGACCTCCTGTCCTTCCCCACTCTGAGCTCCCAGGAGTCCTGCCAAAGATTACTAATGGGTTTTAATCCAACTCCAACTTTTTAACTGAGGGCTTGGTGAGGGAACCTAGACTTTTAAACTTTTTTCTCTTGTTTTATAGAACATGAGATTAAAAGATTATTATAAAATATCGCCTTTCCATCACCTAAATGGCCTTGGCCATGCTTATATTGGCAGAGTCCACGAGAGAACTGTGGTCCCAAGGCCCTTTAAGAGGTAGGGTGTTATTTCTGAAATGGATTTGGACCATATGCAATACATATAAGAAAGTTGTGTTTTCCCGCCACAGTGGAAAACATCTGTTTTGCTATTGGATTTGACTCTACTTGCCAGAATAACTTTCCAGATGTTTCGAAAGCTCTAAACAACTGCATCCTTTCTGATCTGCTCTGGCTCAAAAATTGATTTGCTAAGAAAACACGTAGGTCTGTGACATAAATGAAAACAATAATATTTATCTTAACCAATCCACAATACTAAAATATTTTAGACATAGTCTTGGATTAATGGTATTCTATGGATTCTTTTTTTTTCCTAAAACATGTATACAAACGTGTATACACATAGGCTCTTGGAAGGGAATATAGGAAAAATAGACAATTATTCCCAATCTTCTCAGTGTAAATAACTGCTACTGGTAGACTAATTATGCTCGTTTGTCATTTTCCCAGCTTTTTTATTGACTTAAATTAAGTGACGCTGTGGTAAGATATAAGCATGCCCAGCACATATTAGATCCTTCTTCCTTTAAGCACTCTCAAACTCCCTGAAAAGTACTGCACATTATCTAATGTTCAGCCTTCTTCAGCTTCTACTCTAGCTATTTCTTCCTAGTATCCTCCAGCCACTGTTTTGTTGTTGTTGCTACTGTTTGTTTAATATTTACATAATTTAAGGAAACTATTTTTATTGCGTTCTTTTATGATTAACTGCCAAACAATACAGTATTTCTTTTTTCTGCCTCACTACACCTACTGATATCACACTGGGAGCTTTATCCCATGTTCAAATCTAAGCCTTCTATGTTTTCATTCCATTTATGTTTTCTACTGAACTTTTCCCTTTCCTTCTTTACAAAATCCTCCAGCATATCATTTTCCCATGACCACTATGATCCAGAAATGCAAATGTTTGAAAAGCAAATTCTAAATAGAACAGAGCAAACCTATTGTGTATTAAAGTTCAATATGCATTTTCCTTTATAAATATTTGCCAACCCTTTGTATGTTTCTTCATTTTACATTATACATAAGTTTCCAAACACCAAGAATCTGTTTTGAGTATTCTTTTAAATGCTAAAGTTGGTCATTCATTTCTAATGAGTGCACTTTTTTTCATTCATTCCCTAGAATGTAGGCCACTCCTTATTCACCTTTGTGTTACCAGTGTCTAAAGCAGAGAAGCTGGTAGGCACTCAATTACCATTTGTTGAATAAATCTAACATTTGTTTGCAGGAGGTGGGGGCAGTATTATATCCCAGGCATTGTGCTAAGTAAATATTTATCTATATATACATATATATATGTAATCTTCTCAAGAATTTTGTACATCAGATATTATTATCCCAATTTTACAGTTGAGGAAACAGAAACTCAGGGAGGGAGAGAAGTAATTTATACAAATTTACGCAGGTAGAAAGTTGCAAATTATTTAGCTCCAAAGACAGGTTATTTGAATAACATAAAAGAGCCATACAAATTCTTTCTTTTCCATGTCCCTCTATTGTGGCTGGTCTTGAGAAAAACTGTAAGATAGAATTGATCTTCAGCAGATCTTTCCTTTCCCCTCAATGCCTAACTTTGGGTGCCCAAACCCTTTGACTTGTTCATTCCAACCAAGCCCAGAAGCTTCTGCTATGAATACTCCCTCCTTCATCCAGGGTCTACATGGCGTGGTCTGCATCTCCAGCTATCTTCAGCCACACTAAATTCTGATTCTCCCTTCATCAAATATTGCATCTCATTGCTTCATAATACTTGATCCTTTGAGACTGAAAACTTGCTTATTAGGTAACTATTCTTCCCTAACATTGAAAAGCTAGAAGAGTCTAGAAGAATTATCTAGTCATAATCTTATGGGCAAAATGTCTTTGCAATTACTGTAATAAAAAAGAATGAACTTAAATTGGGCTGAATAGAAGCCTAGGGCAACACCTTGGCAGGAACCTGATTGTTTGCCTCCAATTAAATTTCACTGGACTAAGTTGACTTCTGTTCTTTCTCCTAAGAAGAATCCTACTTGAGATGCACAAATGGCTTTAAATTTTCTTACATAACTTCTATGTTGAAGCCAGGATTAGAATTAAATTCAATGTCAGGGTCCAAAAGTGAAAAAAGATATAAATTTATTAATTATTATGTCATTCTGTCAATGTACTTACACATACACACACACACACACACACACACCACACATGCACACTCCATGGGTACAGTCCTCCTTGGCAATGATGTCTGCTTTTTGCATGCTTCTCTAATTTAAATACATTGACTTAATCATTAATTCATTCAACAAATAGCTATTGAATACCTACTGTATAGGGGGCTATTGATGGTGCAAAAGAGAGATTGCAATACAGAAGGCAATATCAATCAAGCACACCCATGATTAAAATTTAAAGCATATGTGATTATTGCCAAAACAAGGACAAAGTATTTTGAGGTATCAGAGTGGGAAAGGATTATGTATAGCTAGGAATGTCGATGGTGATTTTGACAGATTAATCTGTATAGTTTACCTTATATTTTACTTATAGAAATAATATCCAAAGCTTTTAAATGCATGCTATTTTTTTCAGGCACTGTGTAGGCAGTTTATAGTACTACTAAATCAATTAAGATTGCTTTTGGCTGTCAGTTTCAAAATTCCCTATTACATCTTGCTTAAACAATAGTGAGACATTTAGTTATTTCACTCAAAAAGGAGTCTGGAGGTAGGCAGTTGAAGAATAGGGGGAGGCATTCAACAGTGCCATAAAGGATGTAAAGGTTCATTCAATCATTCCCCTTTGCCAATTTTGTGACTGCAAAATGGCTAAATGACTTTTTCTAGTGTCATGTATGATACATCTTCATATGTATGTATGATACAATCATGAAGATACAAAAAGTGCAAAAGCAGTAAGAAAGGGTGTGTTCTCTTCAAAGTCCTGTCTCTGTTGCAGGGGAAGAAATCTTTTCCAAATGTCCCTGGCTAACTTACCCAGGTCTCTTTGGCTAGGCTTGGTTCTCATACTCAGACATAGAGCAATCAAGGGCGAAGGGGAATAAGATTGCCATAACGTGGTAACCACTGCACACACTGCCTCCTCGCCACCTCCCAAGGCCTCAAGTAAATAAGCAATATCTTTGCATTGATAATGGCATTTTAAAATCACTGCTTTTTATAGAATTATTATGATAGTTTTCTACTTGTCAACCATGGCCAGAGTCTAGTCCTACAAAGATATATTAATCTTATTTTAGTGGCAAAGAAACCATAAACATTGTATAAATAAAAATAGTAATTGATTAAGGTAGAGTTTTTTCTAACTACTTTGTCATTTGACCCAATCTGTGACAATCTGTGATCTTAAAATGTTGCTGAGTCAGTGAGTTCCAAGTAGGAACTAGAGAATGAAAAGTGGCCCATGTGAATTCATTGCTGTAACGTCATAGCAAAGTTCGCAGCTAGGGAAATTAAAGCATATTTGAAAACCCTGTACCTGGCAGAGTAATACTCTGTTTGAATTTACTGTGTTAAATTCTTTTTTTTTTTTTTTTTTTTTGAGACAGTCTCGCTCTGTTGCCCGGGCTAGAGTGACTGCTGTGGCGTCAGCCTACCTCACAGCAACCTCAAACTCCTGGGCTTAAGCGATCCTACTGCCTCAGCCTCCCCAGTAGCTGGGACTACAGGCATGCGCCACCATGCCCGGCTAATTTTTTCTATATGTATATTTTAGTTGGCCAGATAATTTCTTTCTATTTTTAGTAGAGACAGGGTCTTGCTCTTGCTGAGGCTGGTCTCGAACTCCTGACCTCGAGCGATCCTCCCGCCTCGGCCTCCCAGAGTGCTAGGATTACAGGCGTGAGCCACTACGCCCGGCCTGTGTTAAATTCTTATACCAGAGTCCAACTTTCACCTTCACCCAGACCAAATATTAAAGTGGTAACTCTATTATTTTCCATGTGTAGTATGAGAGAACTGTTTTAACCATTAAAAAAAATACAAAAACCTTGTTTTTACACCATGTGACTATTGAAGCTCCAATACCAATATTTTACTTAAGGATTCTTCTTCACTTACATTGCTATATTTTTCAAACCATGTTTCAATCACCTCTTACCTCGTAACAAACAACTCAAAACTTAGTAACTTAAAACAGCAATAATCATTTTTTTTGCTCGTGAATCTGCAATTTGGGAAGAGCTGGGTTGGGATTGTGAGCTTCTGTTCGCCGACAGCATCAGTGGAGGCAGCTTGACTGGGACAGAATCCACTTTAAGGTTGGGGCACTCACATAGCTAACGTCTAAGTCAGTTTGGGCGCTTTAACAAAGATACCACAGACTAGGTGGCCTAAACAACAAACATTTACTTCTCATAGTCCTAGAGGCTGGAAGTCTGAGATCAGGGTACCAGCATGATTGGGTCCTGGTTTACAAATGGCTGTCCTCATGTTGTATCTTCACACGGTAGGGAGCAGGGAGGTGGTGAATCAATCTTGCTGTCTTATTTCTTCTTATAAGAACACTAATCCTGTCATGAGGGCTCCACTCTCATAACTTAATTACCGCCCAAAGGCCCCACCTCTAAATACCATCACACTGGGAATTAGGATTTCAACATTTAAATTTTGGGGGAATGCAAACATTCAGTTCATAGCAGCTAGCAAGTTGTACTAACTCTGTTGCAAATTCAGCCAGGAGTATTGGCTGGGTACCTTGGTTCCTCCCTAAGTGAGCCTCTCCATGTGGACCTCTGCACAGAATTGCTTGGGCTTCCTCACACCATGGCGGTTGGTTTCCAGAAGCAAATATTCCAAAAGGAAGTTGAAACTGTTAGTATCTTAAGGCTTGGGCACAGAAGCTTGGGCCCGGCATCAATACTGCTATATTTTATTAGTCAAGTAGTCACACAGACCCTGCCCAAATTTAAAGCAAGCAGACCTAAATTCTTCCTTTTGATCAGAAGAGTGTCAAAAAAAAAAAAAAAATTGTGGCCATCTTTAATCTCCATAGACTGGAAAGAGGATGTTGTTTTGTTTTCAAGGTTCACTCCCATGGAAATTCTCTGTTCTTTGTAATATAGTATTGTCAAACCCTGAAGATGATCAGCTTTGTAAATAAAACCACAATGGAAATACAGCAGAGTTTAAAGATAAACATTAGTATATTTGGGGGCCTTAAAATATTCTAGATTAAAGCTTTAACTAGAGACAGCCAATAGCCTCTAAAGTTACATTGTATACTTCATATTTTATAAATTATGCTAATGCCACATATTACTTAAGGTAATTATTTTGTTTGGGTTTTAAGTATTAGAAAGTCATAACTGATTTCTCTTTAAAGCTACCATATTTGGACAACTTTGCTAATTTGGAACTGATATTCGTAATAAGTCCTAATTACAAAACCCCAGTTTTTTCTTTTTGTTTGTTTACCTTTTTAACATATACTGAGAAAGATATTTTTGTCACACTTTTATAGACAACAAAACTAAGCTTGGGTATGTTAAATAATTTTTTTCAAGATTACTAAAACTATTAGCAACAGAAATAAGAATCAAGTTTACTGTCCAACTAATGCTTTTCTACTCAGAAAGCTGGTGAGAACAAACCTCACCGGGAAGCAATATGGGTGTGTTATTTAACATGGTAATAAAAACTAAGTGAGAAATATTCCTTGCTATACTTCTTTGTTTTGATTAAATAATTCTTAATTGGGTAGGGTGTTTTTTTCTTTTAAAAACTAATATTTTAATTCTCTTTCTGTTAAATATTTCTAAATCATATTTTGATAAGATAGTTAAAAGTAAACTAGAATTTAAAAAGTTTGTACAGCATTAAATGGAACACGGCAGATAACTTCTGATGATAAACAAATGAAAATTTTTATTACATAGTGAGAGAATAGTAGTAACTCAATATAAGGCACAATGAGGTAGTTTTCAATTAATTTTTTAGTTTTATGAGGGTGATGTGTTTGGATTTTATAGAAATTGAAAGATTTCATGATACGGTAAATGACAAATCTTATGGTTTTTTTCTTCTATTTGTCATTATGCTGCTGAAGAGGAGGATGCCATTCTATTTCTTTGATTTGTGAGAAAACTCTATGTTCTCTAGTTTTACAAGCACCATTAATATTGTTTGTCAGTTATTGTTCAACAACAATGTGCAAGGTTAGGCAAGAAGAGTCAAAGCAATAAAGTGAAAGAATTTAAAAATGAGTCGGTATTGGTAGTGTCTTTCCTTCCAAGGATAAGCTATTCAGAGTTTCTAGTGCTAGTAGACAGAGGACCACTTCCTCCTTGAAAGTTTTGATGATGCTATGCTGCTTTTTTTTTTTTCACTTGAGCTTTATTTTATCTATCCAAAGGCTTCAAAGTCTCTGACAGTCCTATGTCCTCTTTCCTTTTTCTCTCTCTTTCTTTCTTTCCCTCTCTCTCTCTTTCTTTCTGAGAAAGGTTCTTTCTCTGTCACCCAGGCTGGATTGCATTGGTATAATCATAGCTCACTGCAACCTCAAACTCCTGAGGTCAGTCAAGTGAGCCTCTTGCCTCAATCTCCCAAGTAGCTGGGACTACAGGCACACACCACCATGCCCAGCTACTTTGTTGTAGAAATGGGGTCTCACTATGATGCCCATGCTGGTCTCAAACTCCTGGCCTCACACAAGCCTCTCTCCTTGGCCTCCCAAAATGCTGGGATTACAGGCATGAGCCACTGCACTTAGCCTTATGTCCTCTTTCTACATAGAGAGTGTTGGTGTTCTACAGAGGGGTGCTCCTGGTCTTCTTCTAGTATAATTCTACATTTCCTGATCATAGTTGCCAATATTTGTATCTCTAGTCCAACCTTCTCTACTGAGTTCCACATGTATAAGCCAACATTTCTATATTTACATCCAATAGGACTCTCAAAACTCATCAACCCCAAATTAGAATCATCTTTCTTCCTAAGTCATTGAGAGTTGCTCCCTTTCACCCACATCTACTAGATCACTAGGTCTATCAATTCTTTCTCAAAATACATCCATGTTTGCCACATCCTTGTTACAAGGTCTCCTTAAAGGTCAAACCACCTCCAGTTTCACTCCAAGCCACCCCTCAAACTACTGCCAGACTGACTGTCCCTAAAACACAAATAAGATCGTGTGACTATCATACATATTCCTTCATTACCTACATAATAGAATCCAATCTCTGTCATCAGATATAATAAACTTTCCATGATAAGGTTCTTGCCTCCTTCTCTGTTACCATTTTCCTCCACTGACTTTCCAAACTATTCATAGTTTCTCGAAAAACCTATCATATTACTTTATGCCCCATACCTTCATGCATGCATATACACACACAAAATATATACATATACAAAAGTGCACACAATCACATATATACAGTGGATATAATATGTACATATACATATATAAGTAGATACACACACCCCTTCTAACTGGAATGCCTTCCCTCTCTTCATTGGTATAGAGAGTGTTTCTGTTTGCTGAAACTTAGTATAAATATAAGCTTCTCTTTGAAGCTTTCTCTTACCCCCGCTCCTCTGGGCCAGGTGATTTATCACTCCCTATATTGTGCTGCCATTTGTGCTTAAACCAAACATAACTTTTATTGTTGCCCTTACAATATTGTATTTCTAGTATCTTTTGTATATCTGTCTTCTATAGAAAAGCACGAGTTCTTGAAGAGTAGGAAATGTGACTTATTTACTAGCAACATCTAATTGCATTATTCTCCACAAATCCTATCAATTAAGCTGTGTGGAATGAATGAAAAAAGAATGTGAAGGTAAACTATATTAAATATGGAATGTTCATTAATTTCTGATGTTATGTTGAGAGAGTAAGAACCACATTATACTTTGACAGAGAGAAGGCTTAAAATGCAAATATCCAGAAGGAGTAGCACTTTGACATTTAGTCACAATAAAAAATATATCAGTCTGTCAGGTTTTAATGATTAGTATTCTTTCCTGTGTTACAGTTAAAGCCAGAATTTTTCAGAAAACATGCATTAGAAAAAAAGTAAAATGATTAATATTCCAAATAATTGTAGAGGCACAAAAGACTAAAATTTGTTTGCTACAGTATAAAAGCTTTGATATTAGTAAAATAATAAGGCAGGTCAATGTGAAACACATAATATAATCCAGTAGAAAAGGAAGAACCAAAATTGTAAGTAATAATAATAGTAATATTAATCACTACTATTTACTGCTTATTACATGACAGGCACTGCACTGGCATTCTACATATCTTATCTCATTCTCTCCTCAAAATAATCTTGAATGTAGGTATCATTATTATTTATCCCATATTGCAGATGATGAAACTGTGTCTTAGAAGGATTAATCAATTTAAATTACCAAGGTCACATAACCTAGTAAATAAAAGAACCAGGTCTTAAAGTCTGACTCCAGAGCCCAGGCTCTTCTCTATTACATTAAAACAGACAATTCCTTACTCATGTTTGACCATGTTTCTCCAGACTCTTAGTGAGTAGAAATTAGGAATCACATCAGAACCAAACTCCACAGTAATTGTCTTAGTTGGATGAGACTAAATTTTGTGATCATACTCTTGGGATTATGAGAGTAACAGATGGAAATGGCATTTTTCCTGAAGGGAATACACGTTCCCCTGTCAATCACCTATCTACTAAGTAAACCTCAGGTTCACGCTGAGGACTGGGCAGTAGGCAATAGATGGAGATAGGAGAGGAGAGACATTTTACTTACTCTCTTGGGCTAGGAACTGGTTGATTTTCCTCTCCCAATAAAGGACACACCTGAAATGGTTTTGGTGGAAATTGACAAGCTTCCCCTGACACCTAGATTTAGTCAAGGTGTCTACCAGATCAGAGAAGGGAGACGAGAGTAGGGACTTGTGCAGAAGTTGTACTTAATTCTCAGAGTGGTATACCCTTTCTGTAGTTACCCAAATTTCAGTGGGCTCTCAGTAAAATTTACAGTCTGATCTCACCCCTATTCTGTGAAGAGTTAGAGGAAATCAGGAATGAGCCTGTGGTCTTGCTTAGGGCAAAGCAAAACAGGAGCAGTACAGCTTCTGCTAGGCCAGTGTGGACGTAGCAAAAGCAGTGAACAAGGGAAGGCGACTGTGCCCACCAAAGCCAACGTCTCCGGGGCAAGAGAGCAGCCCTGTAGAAAGTAGAGAAGGCTAGATCTGACAAATTAATAAACGGTGCATACAGGAAAAACAGCTGCCACATAGACAATGACATACATGTTTGTCATTATCATCAACATACGTTGATCATTGAAAGTATGATCTTATTCTTAGTCACAGGCTGTTGAGGCATAGGCCTTTAAATCACACTCATCATACTAATGCCCAGTTTTTAAGACCTTCAGTGCCTCCCTACTGTCTTCAAAAGGAAGCTCAAATTCCTTAGCATGCCACAAACAAGGCGATTCATGAACGGCCCCATTGCTAACGTCTTCCCTCACCAGCCTTCTGACACCACACACAAGCCCGCAAGCTCAAATATACTGAATTAGGAGTGTTTCTCCAAATGTGGTGTTGTCCTTTTTTTTGCTTCTGGACTCAGGGTGCTTTCTCTGTGTGTCATTCATTTCCCCAAACCCTTCACCTGGCTCTAGCTCTGAAACTCATTCTCTGAGGCTCAGCTCAACGCTGCCTTTTCTAAAAAGCCTTTCGTGACTACACTTCAGCTTACCTACCCTCTCCATTTCCTCTTAAAACCCTATGAGAACTTATACTGTCAAATTTATCATGCTGTATTGTTATGATATGTTTACTTATCTGCTTCCTTTTGCATCACGTGCCCCTCGCATGCCTGGCCCATGGTAGGATGAAATAATATTTGTTGAGTGAATAAAGGGCTAGTGGTCCTCTTGATCATGCATAGTAGCTGCTCTAGTCCCGGGAGATTTGCATATGCTCCCTCTTTTCTGAGAAGTCACGTGGCTGGAGACTGGTTCTTCCTCTAATTTGCAAATTAACTTGACCAAAATTGAAATTAGTAGAGGGCAGAAAGGACCTAAGAAAAATTTGACAATATTTTGCTTTCCTTCCTTAGTTATATTCTTGAAGTTATTGCTGATTCTTTCATGTATTACATGAATTAAATTGACCATACTTAGAACATGTCCAAATGTTTAAAATACAGATACACTGTTTGTTGCCTCCAGCATGGCTGCTAGAGGAGGTATATCTTTCTTTTCAGGTGCTCACGATTTTCTCACAACAAACAATTTTCTAGTGCTCCCTTATCATACACACACACAAAAAGGTGCACTTTACCCTCAAGGTACAGTATTTGAAATCAATGTGAGAACTTCAGGAAATAAAGATTGGATTAATTCTCCCAATTCAGACCACTGTGATTTCAACACAGCTCTCTGTAAATGAGTCTTTCATAATCATGGACTTTTCTGGCACCGTCATCCTATTCATAGTATAAAAGAACATATTCATCTGATCCTTGGCCTAATAATCAAATTTCGTCAAACTATTAAACAAATTTGACTTACAGAAGTCTTTAATAGAGATTGGTGTTTTGCTTTTTAAACAATGTATTTTTATAGAACAGACTATTTTCACTAGAAGTTCTGTCCTGGATTTTATGATCTCTCGATTTTAAACTATTAAGGGAAAGCACCCACTAGCCTCTCAGTCTCACCATTTTTCAATTCTATTATTCTGCTAGTATTTCATTGCATAAAAATGATTATGGATAATGAGTCATCAATGATGTTGACACCCTTACACACCCCTTCCTTCTAACTGTGAAATGGATGTTTTATGTTTTTATATAGTTACATTAACAATCTATTATACTAACAGCTTTTCTTGTTACCACTGATTGAATATTCTTCTTGCTTCATGTTCTGTGCAGTTTTGCCCCAAGTAAGTATCTGAAAAAGTATTAAAAATATTATTCTTTTTCAACATTCACTGAAATCAATGTTAACAGGCCATCAGCCTCCATATCATGATTTAATTTGGAAGGGTTTTACATATTTTTTTAATTAAAAAATAATTGTATACATTCAAAAAGGCATAGAGACAATTAGCACATGAAAAGATGATCAAACATCATTAGTCATCAGAGAAATGCAAATTAAAAGCACAATGAGGTACCACTTCATATTAAAAAATAGACAGACAGTAACAAGTGTTGGTAAGAATACAAAGAAATTAGAACTCTCACACATGACTTGTGAGAATGCAAAAATGATGCATCTGCTCTGGAAAATTAGTTTGGCACATCCTCAAATGTTACACATAGAGTTACCATATGACCTAGTTATTCCACTCCTAAGTAATGAAAACATATATTTACATAAGAACTTGCACACAAATGTTCCCAGCAGCATTATTCATAATAGCCAAGATGTAGAGCAATCCAAATCATCTGATGAAAGAATAAACAAAACGTGATATACCCAAACAATGGAATATTTTTTTTCCATACACAGGAATGAAGTACTGATACATGCTATAACATGGATAAACATTACACTATGGAAAACACTATACTAAGTGAAAGAAGCCAATCATAAAAGATCACATATTATATGATTCCATTTATATGAAATGTCCAGAATGGGCAAATCTGTAGAGACAGAAGGTAGATTAGTGGTTGCCTAGGGCTATAGAGGGTTGGAAGAAATGGGGGTGACTGCTAGTGGGTACCTGGTTTCTTTTGGCGATGATGAAAACATTCTAAAATTGATTGTGATGATAGTTGCACAATACTGTGAATATACTAAAAAACATTGAATTTTACAATTTAAATTGAGTAATATATATGACGTGAATTATATTGCAGTAAAACTGTTAGGAAATAAATAAAATGAAAAATTAAAAAAACTGAAATAATTACATAGATAATAAGTAGTAGATACCCATTAAAATACCACCAAGATTTAAAAATGTTTTGCCAATTTTGCAACATAATTTTTTTTTTAAAAAACGAAGTTACAAAATAAGATGAAATTCTCGGTCTTCACATTGCCTACTTTGCCCAGAAATAAGCACTTGTCATGAAGTTGATACACATCGTTCTCATCTGTATTTTTGTCCTTTTCTATTTGTTTGTTTGTTTGTTTGTTTTGAGGTGGTTCCTCACTACATAGCCTAGGCTGGCTGTGAACTCCTGGGCTCAGGTGATCCTGTCACCTCAGTCTCCCAAGTAGCTGGGACTATAGGTGTGTAGTGAGCCGGCTCATATTTTTGTCCTTTTACTACTTATGTGTATATCTATAAACAAAACATGAGTCTATTTTGAATGTCTTTTGCATTTTACATAAGTGGTATAACGAAAAATAGCCTTCACAGCTTGCTTTTTACACTTTGCATGGTGTCGAAAAATTTTAAATGTGTCCATGTAAACATGTAGATCTATTTCGTCTACTTAAATTCTGTATAGTATTCCACTATGCTACAATGACACAATTAATATATATTGCTCTAGTAGTGAAAATTTAAGTTGTTTCCAAACGTTCAGTACTGCAAAAAGTACTGGGGGGGGGAACATTCCTTGAAAATGTTTCTGTGGACATCTCTACAAATATTTATCTAGGGCTACACACCTGAAGTTGAAAGTTTCTACGTTAGAGGTTATGATCAGTTTAAATAAAGTACAGTATAAGCACATTTTTAAAGCATTTGTATCAAGTCACCTGCTTGCTGGCATGTTTGAGAGTGCTATTTCCTCCCACCCCAGCCATTGCCTAGTATTATTGTTTCAAATTTTTGTCCATGTGATGGTGGTGAAATAATATCTCATTGCATTTTAATTTTCTTTTCTTGAATTCAGGTGAGATTGAGCATTTTTTCATGTGTTTATTGCCTTTGGGGTATTGCTTTTTTCCTTTGCTAGGACTCTGTATATTCTGGATAATAATACTCTCAGTTATATGTATTTCAAAAATCTTTACCCATTTTGGTTTGTATTTTAAGTTTTTAAATAATATCTTTGTCAGATGCAGGTTTCAAATCATTAAATTTAACAATCTATTTCCTAATGGCTGGTGCTCTTAGTGACATGAACATATTCTACTGTATTTTTCTAAACATTCTAAACATTTTTTCTAAACAAAGTTTTGATGGCCATATATGGATTTCAATCCACTTGAAATTTATTTTTTTGTATTGTACGAAATACAGAAGTACTTCTATCCTCTTCCTTAAGTGGCCACTTGTTCTGGAACCCTTTCCCTACTGATTTATTACTGTTATATTATCAAGTTCCCTGTATAGATTTTTGTCTGTTTTGGAATTATTTATTCTTTCCCCTTGATCTATTTGTCTTTTCTTGTGTTAATGCAATACTTTTTAAATTACTATATTATATAAGTCTTGCTAACTTGTTGTTTTTTCTTGTACCCTATCAACATTACATTGACCAATCACAGATTATGTTATGAAGCAGAATACTGGAGAAATAAATTTCTCAAAATGATAAGATGTTGGCACTGGTGCTGGAATGTTATTTGGAATAGTTCACAGTGGTACCTGTTTGTGATATGTGCAACTATCTGAAAATGTTTTGAATAGTGGCCAATTGCTATGATTTTAGTTTATTAAAAAAATTGCCTTTGGACTTGGAATACTGTATCTACTAGAAGGGTTTTCATCTGGAGTCATGTAGATGAAACTGGTTCTATGAGAAACACATAGAGCCTTTTTTCAGCTTTTTGAATATAATATAAAACTGTATTTCCATAGAAAAATCATTTTAAAGGCAAAGTAACTAAATTCTGGAGTAGTAATATGAGTATCTATGGTACATAGCAAACATTCATATATACATATATTATTCTACCTTTAATTGTTATTGCAAAAAAAAGTTGAATATATGGAAACATACAACAGAAAAATTAAGAACATGGAAAAGGTCTTATCATAGTAGTGATTAACACTAGCTAAATAGCAACATTTCTAACCCTGACTTCTTGATATTGCCTTTTGGGAAATTTCATCTGAATATAAAGCCATTAATTAAAACTCAACATTTCTCAAGATGATTTGCCCCATATCAGTTTCCCCTCTCAGCTTCCTTATTTCTGGTATTTGGATCCTGTCTTTACAGTTTCTCAGTTTCAAAAGCTTGGAGTTATCTTTGATTTATTTTAGCTCAATATACTCTATCTATGGTAGGCAGAATATGACCTCCTCCCCTTCCCCCCGAAGATGTCCACGTCCTAATCTCTGGAACCCACGAATATGCTCTGTTACATAACAAGGGGGAATTACAGTTGCTAATCAACTGACCTTAAATCAAGAAAATTATCATGGATTGTATGGGTGGGCCCAGTGTAATCACCAAGGTCCTTTAAGTGTGAAGAACAGAGACAGAAGAGTCAGTGTTACAGTGATGCAGCTTCACAAAGACTCAATAGGACATTTCTGAGCTTGAAGGTGGAAGGGAGCCGTGAGCCAAGGAATGCAGGCAACCTCTAGAACCTGGAAAAGGCATGAAAACAATCTTCCCCTCGAGCCTCCAGAAGGAATGCAGGCCTACTGACCCCTTCATTTTAGCCCAGCAGAACCCATTTCAGATTTTGGACCTTCCAGAATGGTAACATAATACCTTGTGTTGTTCTAAGCCATCAATTTTTGGTAATTTGTTAGAGCAGCAATAGGAAACAGATATCTGATTCAATTACTAATCACATCTTTATTGATTCTTACTTTATATTACCTCTCAAATGTCCTCTTCATCTGGATTTCAAAATGGTCGTGTCTAGTTCAGGCCTTCATTTGTCAGCTCCTGGATGTTGCAATAGATTTCTAACAGTGACATAGGGAAACTAGTTCTACACTGTGAGTCAGGAGACCTTAGTTCTAGTCTGTCTGTCTCTGTTATTAATTAGCTTGTGACCTCAGAAAACCACTCTGCCTAACTTCTTTGCCCTCCACCCCCAATATGTGCATGCACACACACCCACACAGACACACACACACTATCAGAAAGGGAATAATTTGAATAAGATGATTATTATATTTATTTCTAGCTATTATTAAGGTCATTGTATAGTCTGTCTCTTCATCACATCTTTAATCTATCCTATACCTCAACCCAGAATTCTTCTTAAAACCTATTAGTATAAATTACACTCTTACGTGTTGACTTTTCATTGCTTAGAGATTAATACATTGACTGCCACATTAGAAAAAATTTTTTTTCCTTGGGGGGGTCACAGTGTTTTATTAAAACAAAACAATCCTTTCTAGTTTGATATTTTTTATTGTTTTCTGTGCATGAGTTGTATGCCATGCAAACCATGTTTCTAGCATTAAATTGTCAATATTAATTGTAACAATAAGCATTAACAGGTAAGATTTTCACAAACTAACTGCATACAGGGTTTTGCTTCACGAGGCCCTGGCTTCAAAACTAGCCTGAGTTCAGTACAACTCACATGGCAGTTCATGTGTTAAATAAGTTCCTATTAAAGACCTTTAACAATCTGTCCACTGCCCCCTATCTCTACAACAATTTTTCTTTCCCCAAGTTTCCTACTCATTTCAACAAAATAGGTCTACTCATTCATTGCTCAAACATAATCCATTCAGGTTCTTCCTCCTTCCTGCAATATCCGCTCCTCTTATATCCAGTTGTCAGAGTTCTGCTCTTTCTGTGAGAGGCCCAGCAGCTACCACTCCTCTGAGTTTGTGCCTCTCCCACAATTACTGCCTACACTGTGTTTCTCAAATTAAATTATTCTGAGAACTTGTAAATAACCTAAATTTTTCAACTCAACACTTAAGATTAAGGATGGTAAAGAGGTGATAGGAGAGAGATAAAGGAAAAGAGAAACTAGTTCAAAGGGGTAAAACTTAAACTTTGCCTTTGAAGTCTCTGGAGAGAGTGGAGAAACTGTTCAGAACTGATCTGGCGCTACTTGCATTATTATTTCTCCATCTATGGTTATGTCTTGTCTCCCAGGCTTTTGTAAGCCCTTAATGACAGGGTCATTTCTAATATTTCTGTCTCTCCCCATCATTTTAAAAAAATGTATATCTTGCCAATAAAAGCTGCATGCTTATTTGCTCAGTGTTATAATACATAAATGACAATGACATTAACGTACCAAATCCAGTTTTAGTTTCCACAATTCATAAGGATGCAAAGTACTTAAGGAGGATTTAATCAATGAGCTCATCAATCAAGTATTTATTGAAAGCCTGCTTGAGCTGGGTATATGTCAGTGAAATAATCCCCAGTGCTGGACCACGTAGACTCTCACTTAATCTCCCCCATATCTTGGCCTCCGAAGCCCACCTTCCCAGCAGCACTTTTCGGTGTGTGCCAAATATGACTCATAGTTCTCTAATCCCTCCTGAATTTCTCTGGTTTCTGCGAGGGAGTTCCTCCTACCAGAGGTCCAAAGCCTGCTTCATCGCAAGCTGTGTAGTCACGGCTACATTGCCAGGGCGGTCGGTTTCAGCCAGTGGGGCAGGGAAAGGCAGAGGCCTTGAATGAATCCAAGAGACGGCTCATTTTCAAAAAGAAGGGCAATTTCTTAAGAAATTGGGCCTCTATGGAAGGTTGCATAAAAATTAATCCCATTCTGAAACTTTATGAGAAATTTTTAGATGTCCTTAATTTAGTTAACTCATAATAGCACTTAGTGCTATTATGTACTAATAATAGTACTTAGTCAGGTTCTTTGCTTGAAACTCTCTGTCCAAACCATCTAGTCAGCTAATAGTTGCAGTTCTGACTACAACATCATCTCCATGGGTGTTCCATAACTTTGCCATTTTTATTCTGAAATCAGAAGGACTTCAATATGATCTACTTACACTCCTTTACTGCGTGATGCTAACAGCTGGTTTGTCATGATGGAGGTGAGCTCTTGGCTCAAGTCTGGGGTAATGATTTTAATCCAAGGTAAACCTGAGTCCTTGGTCTGAAATCCCAGACACTGTGTCAGCATGTATTCATCCTTGAGAATCTAAAATGATAATATTTAAGAATTATTACATACAGCTAAACATTTTATTTTTTACTGCTTATTTTCTCTCTACTGTCTTCTGTCTTCCAGTTTTCTGTTTCCTTTCTTTTTCCCCCTACACTTAAGTTCATTTCTACATACATATGGCACCAACAGTCTGTAGCATACAAATGCCTCCTTCTTTGCCTTGTCAGTAACATAAATTTTCTCGAATACAACCCGACAAGGGCATTGTATTTGAAATGTCACTCATTTCTCTCATTTAGTCATAGATTTTAAGTCTCTTTCAAAGACTCTGTATCTTGCTCATACAAATGCCTTTGTCTATACAACAGTTTTCTTTCCCACACAGAACACATATTTTTATATTACATAATGAAACTGGTAATGAAATGACAGTTTCAGCTTTTTAAAACCACATATCTTGGAGCTAATAAACCATGGGCTAGTTATTTCTGTCTCATATATGTATGTATTCATACATATACATGCAATGCATTACTACCTTTAAATCATGTATCAGGGACACTGTCCTTCACATGCATAATCACACATATGAATGAACTATTGCTACATAGCCACAATCTCTTACATGTCTATTTCCTCCCAACTTTTCTCCCTCTCTTCTATTTCTTCATTATTTCCATCACCACCAGGACTACGACAGACGGGGTAACCTGGCCATTGTGCTCAACTCTATCTGGAACAGCATTCAATGCACTCCTTTACCAGAAAGAACACAGCTGGAATCTAGAGAATAGTGAGAAGTGTTTCTTTACTTTTATGTCATATCACCTTACTTGAGAATATAGAATAAGCCTCATCTGGTCACCTGCAAGTCCCCTTTCTTATAAGAATTCTCACTTCTTTCTTTTTTATCTTTCAGCACTTGGTGCTGACGATTGTGGGTGGTCTTCACCTCAATGTGCTAGCTCTATCTTGAGAGAGCACGGGTGGGTGGGTGGCACCTCATGCTCCTTCATGGAAGTCGTCTGGGGCGTCTCAGAATCTTCAGAGCGGAGCAACTATAAGGCAGACACTTCTTTCTTTTTCTGATATTGGTCACCCCTCAAAGCAAAATTTCAAAGCATAATCATGCTATAAAGAGCTAGAGCTAAGGATAGAAAGAAAGAAAGATGAAGAAGACAGACAGACCTCTCCTACCACAAATATGTAACAGCTGCTTGAACACAGCAGGCACAGATGTCCAGAGTCTTGAAGCCCAGCTCAGGATGACCCAGGCTAAATCATGGCCTGGGAAAAATTCTGACCAGCCTGAGTCTTCAGGTCTAAATGGGGCAATTGCTTTAGGCAAAAGTACCAGACTATCCTGAATAGGTAGTCAGGCTTTGAGGAAATTGCCTGAGTACTTGTTGAGGCACTCAGTCCAGCCTTTATGATAGCAGTGTGGGTCCTGGGATGGAGGCAAAATCTGACTGATGCATGAGACCTAACAAGGAAGGTGCACATAGCAAAGGAAGATGGAGCAACAGTGAGTACAAAAACTAAAAATGGAGGAGAGGCCAATGCAATCCTCAAGGTAGTGTTGAGAGTTCAGGAGGAGTACAACAGCCTAGGAGAAAATTCCTTAACCTGCTCTATAAGGGCAAAGAGCTAGGGCTCTGGTAGGGAAAAAGATAGTCTGCCAATGGGCCCTGGTGGTTCCTGCACAGTCTTGCTGGGAATACGAAGAATGCAGGGCTCTCATTCATCTTTACCCAGGCCATTCTTCAGGGTTACATGTGCAGGAATGAGGTAACATCTTCCCCTAGACAAAGAACAGACTTGTTACTGTTCACTCTGAAAGTCATGAATTCTCCAAGCACAGTGTCCCTCTCTCCAGTGAGAGTGTAGCCATCCATATAGGCTCCCCAGTGTCATCCCCATGGAATTTGGAGGGGGGGGTGGTCATGGGAAACTGATGCAAGCAAATGTGAAGCTCATGCTGCCTGCCATGCCATGAGTAATACAGTCCTTTATCTCTGACTCAAGAGTGTCCTATGTTTTGCTAATGTCTGTGACAGTTAGTTAACAGGCTAGCCTGTTAGCTTGAAAGTACAGTAAAGTCCCAGACCATTCACAGTTCCTGACAGCTGTATTCTCAGCCCCTAGAAGAGTACTCAGTGAAGAGGGGTCATTCAATTTGTTAAATCAGTCCCTTATTTAAAAAATATTTAAATGTGGTTTACCTTACTATTAACCTCACTTACGAGTACTAAATTAGTCAACACATACTTTTGAAATCACTTGGCATGTTATTTATTGCTAATTAAAATTCGTCCTGGGTGTTCACTGTTCAAATTTAAATAAAATGGAGTTCATGGGACTTCCATTAAGAAATGCTTCTAATAATCTCTGAGTATTTGTCATATCATATATTAATCAGTTACCAAAGAATATTTGAAACAAAGCATCAAAATCTTAATTGCATTACACGTTTTTAATTCATTTAATTTCAAAAATAGCCATTTTATGGAGATAGTGAATACCAAAAATAAAGGAATGAAAAAAGATATTTCACTATTAATTTTTCAGTGTACCCAGACCAGGATCCAGATCAAGAAGCCTTAGGAAAATAAGCAATTTTCACCTTCACCCTAAGGAAGACATTGACCCCAGGTCCTCTGAGTTCCACTAAGACTTCAGGGATATTTCCTCTTACTTGTGTCTATAATTAATTTATCAATAAAACAAATAACCTGGGACTAGTGATACCTTTCAACAGAATCCTTTTTTTATTTATATATTAAAGAATTACACAGTTTAGACTTGAACTAACATTTGCAGGATGTGTGTTGGGCACCAGTCTGAGCACTACGTACTTTCACATAAACAGAGATGCAGAATCTCTTAGCAACATGTGGCCAGTGTTAAGTCTCTGTAACTGGTTCGTTGTCTTTTTCTCAATATGTTGCAATCCGTTTTGCATGTGGGCTCTGCACCTTTCTAAATACTTAGTAATTTATGGAAAAGGCAGCCTTTTTTTCCTAGTGGGAGGTTGGAGAATTTGTTTTAACTGAAACGGAGAACTTCCTTTTCATTTCAAATAATGTGACACTATAAGCTGCCAGCAGGAACACAAGTAACACAGGAACAAAATTTCAGTGAGCAAAACAGATCATCAGTGTTTCATCCAAATCTATAAGAATGGCGATTGCCTTGAAATGGTCTTCCTGAATAATCTTCTCTAGATGTCTAAAGCTATATTGAAGATGAAAAGGACTTTATTATAAAGAGAGAATAAAATGGGACCCTGTAGATAACCTTATTACACTTTTTCACCACCACTATCCAAACAATTCACTCACAGAGGATTCTGGAGCTTTGGGATTTGAACTAATGTGGCCATTAAAATCTCATCTTTATAAATGAATGTCAAAGAAACCATTTAGGTTATTCAGATCATTACATTGGACTGAAAAAATAATTCCCTTTGGAGAAAAGGAAACAGAGATGTGAATTTTCCTAGCAGGTGCTGCACTTAGTAACAATGCAAGACTTGCTCAAATGTATATGTATTTCCTATGTCATCACATAACCAGTATGACAATTATGCAGATTTACTTTACTTAAGCTCTGGAACTGAATTTTTAAAGATGATCAAGCATCTCATAACAGGAAAATAAAATTGTATTTCTTTTGTCTTCACTTTTTAAGCATTGTATATCATTGGTAGTCACACCCACTTTCCTGATTATTCTTTCTACACTTCCTGTATATTACAATCATCTCTTTACTAGTCTGTCACCACCACTGGGAGACTGAAGATCTTTGATAGTAGAGACTATTTCTTATTCTTTAAGTGTATTTGTATAATAATGCCTAGCTAAGTGTTTGAAATATTATAAATTATTAATAACTGTTCATTCAGTAAATAAATTTGTATGCCCCTATATTCAATCCTCAACTTAGATCTCTTTTATCTCAACATACACTTTTTTTTATTTTTTAAATTTCAGAATATTATGGAGGTACAAACATTTTGGTTACATATATTGCCTTTGCATCGCCCAAGCTAGAGCTACAAGCATGCCCATCCCCCAGACAGTGTGCTCTGCACCTATTAGTTATGAATTTACCCATCCCCTCCATCCCCCTCCCACGTGCCTGGCACCCAGTGAATATTACTTCCACGTGAGCACCTAAGTGTTGATCAGTTAATACCAATTTGATGGCGAGTACATGTGGTGCTTGTTTTTTACATACACTTTTGCATGTCTTTTACCCTCTCCCTCTTGATCTTGGGTCTTTCAACTCTAACTGATGGATGGATGTTTCTCTCTGGATGCTCTGCAAGTCCTTAATCTCAACACGTGTGAGGCGATATGAACACAAGTGAAGTCATCACAGCCTCTGCCCTCAAGTAGCTTAGAGGCTAGTAAGGGAAATGAACACTTACAACAGGCAGCATGACAAGTAGTGTAAAAGAAGTACAAACTCAGGGCTGCAAATTCTGGAACTATCTCCCAAGCATTAATTCTTTGGGAAGCAGGAAAGTTTCATGTAGAGCTAGACATGAGCTTCAGAAAATTCTCCAACATGCTTTGCTCTGTGCTCACCCCTGGATCACCCACTGGTTCTTCACCATGGGCCTCAATGCCCTGATTATATCCAAAATGGTGGCCACAATTCTTGGATGCTGACCTGCTTTTCCCCTTGCTCCACATCTGTGGCTCCAACCTCTAGACTCTGACTTGCTGCTCCTGGACTTGGGCATCCTGGCCACCTCCTGTGCTCCCATCCTGCCTCAGGTTGCTTCCGAGTCTGTAAGATGCATGGCAAGAGGAAGAAAAAAGTCATCTTTCAGGAAATACTACACCTTAAGAAAGAGTTGGTATGTTCATAACAGTAGGTTCAAATAAATAGATAAATAATAAAAAAAATAAGAAAGGATTGGCATTCGATTTACTGTTAAAGGATGGGTTTAATTTTAATAGGTCAAGAGAGGGGGAAAATTAAGGTAGAGGGGCTAATATGAGCAAAGACACCTAAGAAACTCCAAGGACATACTCCAGAAAGAGTGGATAGAGTAGCTTCATGTGCTTGGTTTGGTTCCCAGCTTCTAACTCTACTCACAGGAAGACCCATTTGGCCTCATCGCCTCATCTCCTCATCTCCTCATCTCCCTGGCATTGCCCTGATGCTGTTGCTGTTGCCAACTTTGCCTCTTCTCCCAATCTCTCTTCCTACTGAGGCTGCTGCCGCCACCCCACCATAGCCACGATGCTCTGCTCTGTGTGGTCTCTTGCTGTGTATGGCCCAGGCTGTATCAATCTGACTGTGTGTTACGGAGAGGAACAGACAGGGTGGAGCAATATGTAGCATTGTAGGAGGAAAATAGAAACGGTTCTTGGCTAAGGTGGAATTTTTCCTGAGCTTTGAAAAATGGTAGTGTTGGTGAAGGGATGGATCTTGAAGGGCGGAGGAGGTAAAGGAGATCTTTCCGAGTGTGAATGAAAATGTCAACTATGGAATGGCAAAGTGTGTTTGGGAGTCATGCGGGAGAACTGTTTAGCAGGTGTTAAGGGCTCAAGGGAGGGACTGATGACATTATGTTTGTCTTGAAGCTATTTTTTAAAGTTTTATGGCAGAAATGGAAAATTAACACAAACAATAACCTTTTTTGAAGCTGGACTCCTTTCTCTTTTCTTCCTTATAGAAGGAAGTTGAAAGCTGTCTTCAGTATGAATTGAGAATTTTCTTCTTCTTCACACAGAGAAAGAAGGGCGCACATTTAACTGGAGTAGGCAGAGTGAAGACACCCATTACAGTGGTTCAAGATTCTCCAGGCACAGTTAATGCATTTGCTTTGGGAGCCAACAGGGCGGTCTTAAGCGGGGACAGAGCCAGCCCATAGGGAGCCTTTATGTGAATGAGGAAAAGAGACATCTTTATTCAAACAGATACAAGCTCAGGCAGGCATATAGATTTGCAAGCCAAGTGTAGGCTGAATTTAAACATACTTGCCCTTAGTCAGGTGCCCTTGGGTAACGTACAACTTTCACCAAAAAATCTGGAAGCCCTCAGGTTTAGGAGGTCTAGGGATAATTAAAGTGAATATGAGAGGCTCTATCCCTCTCACCTGTCTGACGTGAGAATAGACAGAAGTTTCAAATGACAATTAGTCTATTTTTTGGTACAATGAGATATGAGCCTGGATTTCCTACCCCGTGTCTATTTTTCCTGTTTCCTGGAGATTGCATTTCTTGTAGCCTTGAGTGTTTAAAAGAGAAGATCAAACCCATTTATTTAATGTCGCAATCAATGTTGATCCCAGAGCTATCTGCAGAATAGATTCTCTGAAGGCAGCGCTCACCTTGGCTTTCAGGAGCTCAGAGAGAATTTACGAGCACAATTCTTTTTTCAGTGAGAAAGAAAACACATTCAAGATGTACTAAAATAGCTGGAAAAAAGTGTAGTGCCCTATTTTAGGCACACAAGATGAGCTTGTATTTACTAGACAAAGAATGTATAGCTGGGAGAAGTAAATTTCAGCTTATGAGAATTTCTATCTTTCAGCTCACTCCAATAGCTCATTGCAGAAAATTGGTTTGTGAGAGACTCTGAAAAATGATAAGGTCATAAATGATTGAATTATAACATTCAATTATTAGCTTTCTTGACTAATAATATTTCCTTGTATGATTTAATGCAATTTATAAGTAGGCACTTAAGATACACTCTCCCATTACATAGTGAAATATAACTTTGTATATAGGTTATGAAAATACAATGTGACTATGTATAAACCATGCTTTTTACTCATAGATTTATTGTGGAGAATCAAAAAAAGTGTGGGCCCAAAAATGCTTTTTCAGTATACATAACTATGAGACAAGAGAGAGCATTTTATACTTTGTGATGTCTGTTAATTAGATGAGAAATTAATATCTTGTTTTGTTGTCTCTGATACTCATTTGCAATTATGATAAGGTCAACCACAATTTTTTTAAGGTTGTAAAATACTGAAAAAAATCATGATAGGGTTTTCTGTTTAAAACAAACAAACAAAAGAACTAGAAAACTGGATCCTTTGTTAGTACCTTGTACTGTGACATTGACGACACTTCATATGTTGGCATTTTGTTTTTCATATGCTTCAAATGGATATTTTAATCCCCATTACCCTAAGATCTACTGGACAAAATGAGAGCAATCATAGCCTCATAAGGATTAGATCCAGCAAATGCTTTATAACTCTCTCCCTAACACAAATCATTTTGCCCTCCTCACTGTCTTGTGAACAGGTTACCATCAGCCCTATAAGCAAACTTGTGCTCCAAATATTTCCCATCCTTGAATGTCTCTTTCATTACACTCTACCTCTCCAAATCCTACCTATAACCCAAACCTATCTCAAGCCTCTCTAGCAAGTCCTTCCCAACTTGTCCTCCCTCTTTTCACTTCATTTATCACTTATATCCATATAGTAATTCAACTAATTTTGATGCAATCCCATGGCATCTTATGTTATGTCTGTCTAATATGTATGAGCCCTGTTCCCCTAGCAACACCATAAGCCCCAGAATAGGCAATGAGGCTTCTCTCATTTTTATTTCTGTATGGAGCTTGATATAACACAGAGTCGGTGCTACTGAACCTAATTCAGTAAATTTGAGTCAGTTTCCCTCCAATGTGTAGATTGGGTAAATTTCTGGATGTTGCTCCTCTACTACCACTACAATCTATATACATACATTATACATATGTACATATACACACATATTATGTGGCTCTCTAATACTCACCAGGTTTTATTACCCTTTAACTCAGTGAAAAAACAAGATATGTATAATTAAAATACATTAAAAGGAATTTATATTAAGTTTCACTTCTTGGAGAGACTTATTAATACTCTAGAAATTAAAAGTGAGAAAGTCTAATTGGCATGATGATCTATGAACATAGAATAAATGTGGATTACCTCACCAAATCCATGAAAAAAAGTAAGGAGAAGTTCTTAAAGTTGAAAAGACTGGACAGGATACCCTAAAATCCTCAAATCAGGAAAAATACTAAGAGGAATAAACCTGGAAGGCATTGTGCTGGGTGAAATAAACCAGTCACAGAAGGACAAATATTGCACGATTCCACCTAGGTGAGGTATCTAAAGTAGTCAAACTCATAGAAACAAAGAAAAGAATGATGGTTGCCAGGGACTGGGGGAAGGAGGATATGGGAGTTGTTGCTTAATGAGCATAAAGTTTCAGTTATGCAAGAGGAATACATTTTAGAGATCTTTGTATAACATAGTGTCTACATTTAACAATATGGTATTGTGCACTTAAAAATTTGTTAAGAGAGTAGAAGTCGCGCTAAGTGTTTTTAACACACACACACACACACACACACACACACACAGAAACTTCTGGAAGAGATGGAGATGTTTTTCCTTTATCTTGGTGATGGTATCAAGGGTATACATATGTCCAATTTCATCAAATTATATACATTAAACGTGTGCAAGGTTTTCTAAATATCAATTATTCCTTATTAAAACTGTTAAAATATATAATATAAAAATGAAAAACAAATATACTAGGTTTAAGAATACATTTAGGTAAATTCATCAATGACAGATGCAATATAGATCATCAAAAGGGAAATAAGGAATAGTAAACATAATGCCTAATGCTTACTGAGCATTTATCATGTGTCAGGCTCCACTTTAAATGATGTCTCCTTAATCCTTATATTGACCCTTGAGTGGGATACTATCATCTTCATTTTACAGAGGAGGAAACTGAGGCACAGAAAAGTAAGGTTGCACAGTTAATCCATGACAGAGCTGGGATTCAACCTCAGGCAATACGATATCAGAGGTGGAGTTTGAAGACAGGATACGCTTTTACTAACCATTTGGGTTGACATCTTGGTGGCAACTATTGCACACTCAGCATACCTAACATGGACCCCAGGCAAATGCCCTCTTCACTGAACTCTAAAAAAAAAAAAACCCTTAAAACGACTTTGACATGAATTTCTTCCACAGTTGTTCTGAGCATAGCCTTTTTGTGGCAGACACACCATAAGGTGACCCTCAGTGAGTCATGCCTTGGTGTCTGGCATAATCTCTTCCCCTTAAACGTGGGATGGGAACTGTAAGTTTCTCTAGACCTATAGAATACTGCAAAGCTGAGAGGATGTCACTCTTGTGATTTGGTTACATCATATAAAATCCAGACTTAGCAGACTGGAGGAAGAGACTCCCTTGCTGGCCTTCAAGAAGGAAATAACTATGTCGTGAATGGGGCATACATATACACATGGCAGAGAGCAGCGATGACCTCTAGGACTGGTGAGTGGCTTCAAGCCAAAAGCCAACAGAAAGCCAAGGCCCTCAGTCACATGGCTACAAGGAAATGAATTCTGTTAATGTGCTTGGAAGCAGACTCATCCCTAGTCAAGCCTCTGTATGAGAACACAGCCTCACCAACACTTTGATTGCAGCCTTGCGAGGCTGTGGTAGGCAGAATTCAGAGGGCCCCTGAGATTCCCCACCCCCTGGTGTACGCACATCTACTCCCAGTTATTCCATCAAACACTCATCTGGGTGTTAATGTGAAAGGATTTTTGCACAAGCAATTAAGTTCTCAAATGAGTTGACCTTAAGATAGGGAGATTATCGTGGGCTGGCCTAACCTACTCAGCTGAGCCTTACAAGGGACTGGGACCTTCCTTGAGAGATTTGAAGTAGGAGGAGTACTCAACACAAGAGAGATTATCCATTGCTGGCTTTGAAGATAGGGGTTGGGGGTGATTATGGCAAAAATGCAGGAAGTCTCTGTGAGTTGAAAGCAGCTCCTTGCTAACAGCTGACAAGGAAATGCAGGCCTCATCTCTATAACCAGAGGAACTGGCTTCTGCTTGGAAAAGGACCCTGAGGTCCAGATGAGACATCTTCATTTTAGCTATGTGAGACCCTGAGCAGAGAATCCAGTCACACCATGCCCAGAGTTTTGACCTACAAAACAGTGAGCTAATAAATGAGTGGTGCTCTAAGTTGCTAAATTTGTGTAATTTGCTTAATTTGTTACACAGTAGTAGAAAACTAATACATTTCTTATTTTTAATTGATGTAAGTTGAGTCATTTCAATTAGTAGTGAAAATATCAAGTACAATGCCTAGAATATAGAAGATGCTAAATATTTGTGGGATTTTTTTTTTCTGTGGAGCCTCTGGAATATAGAATTTCTTCCATCATTGTCAAATTGATCAGGTAACATTTACAAAAAAAAAAAAAGTGTTCACCACAGAGAACAAGTGGAAAATACTGTGGAGCAATCTACTGAAATACAGCACTAACAAATTAAACTTTGGACATCTGCGATAATCCAAGAATACAAACAAAGAGAATAAAAGTCAGTAAACTTTACCTGCATGTCTTAGAATTGGAGTAAAAAGAATTCAAGTCACTATCCTGTTTCTTAAATGGTAGAAATGTAATATGTCACATTTTAAATCATTTTACAGTGTTGCTATTAACATTTTTCCAACTTCTCAGCCTTTCACTTACTAACGTCCAGGGATACTGAAATCCTGGGAATAGTTTCAACAAATTGTCTCATGAATGACTCATAAAACTTGGCAGCTGTGAATTTGTTTGTCATGTATATAAGATGATCTCTGTGTTGAGAATTCAAATGCCTAAATTCTGGCTTATGTATTATAGATAATTTGAGCATCAGTTCTGAGGTTTTGGGATACATTCCAATGTAAGCATGTGTTATCTGAAATTTAGAAATTCTGCTATAGTTTAAGAGTCTTATTTTCTGCTTTAGGAGAAGTTATGCATCAAATTAGTACTATTTGAGATCTGTTTGTATGACCACAGGGATGGTTTCATAACATTTGTAAAAATAAATGATTCTCTGGCCGGTGTGGTGGCTCATGCCTATAATCCTAGCACTCTGAAAGGCTGAGGTGGGAGGATGGCTTGAGCTCAAGAGTTCAAGACCAGTCTTGAGCAAGACAAGATCCTGTCTCTACCTAAAATAGAAAAAATTAGCTGGGCATGGTAGCACATGCTGTCAGTCCCAGCTACTTGGGAGGCTGAGGCAGGAGGATTGCTTGAGCCGAGGAGTTTGAGGTTGCAGTGAGCTATGAAGATGCCACTGCACTCTAGCCAGGGCAACAGAGTGAGACTCTGTCTCAAAAAAAAAAAAAAAAAAGAAATTATTTTCACATACATGTTTCTTGGCCATTTTAGCCCCTTGGTTTTTAAAATTTATAGTGATCTTGACCATTTCAGGATCCCAAGTATTATGATTGAAACAGGTGCATTTAAATTTCTTCTTTGACAGTGAAGAAAGATTCAGTATGGTACAGACTGATTTCAGCAGGGTTATAACTGACTTTTGAGCATTGCAGAAAGGTGTCTTATTAAAGAAAGAGTTGTTTTTCATTAGGAACATGTTTGAGTAATGAACAAAGAGTTTTTTCTCAAGTTTGTGCTGGTGAGAGGCAGGGCAGGGTAGGATGTCTCAGAATTTTTTTTTTTTTTTTTGAGACTGGGTCTCACTTAGTCGCTCAGGCTAAAGTGCAGTGGTGTCATCATAGCTCACTACAACCTCAAACTCCTGGGCTCAAGCTATCCGCCTACCTCAGTCTCCAAGGAGCTGAGACTAAAGGCATGTACTGTCACGCCCAGCTAATTTTTCTATTTTTTGTAGAGATGGGGTCTTGCCATATTCCTCTGGCTGGTCTCAAACTCTTGGCCCAAGTGATCCTCCTATCTCAGCCTCCCAAAGTACTAGGATTACAAACCTGACCCAGCAGAATTTTTACTCATGTCAAAACTTTATGGTCCCCATAGAGATAAATTTATCCTTTATAAGATAAAGTAAATTTTTTGAGGCAGTGACCTGTTTTATGTTGGTTGTGAGCTTATCATAATTAAGATTTGATTTTTTGAAGCAGGCACATTTGCTTTTGAATAGAGAAATAGCTTAATCTTTAGTTAAACGAGAATGTTTTTTACTTTATTTTTTAAAATTTAAACATCAATTACATTTGCTATTCAAACCTCTTTGGTCTGCCCTTAGAAATAACTCTCTGTTCTGAAAGATAATATACTGCTTTAAAAAGGTAGAGATTCATTGTTTTTGAAGGGTCATGGTACCTTTTGCTTATGAAAATATTATCTTTAGAGATTCAGATTGGTACTTACGAATTTACAAATTGAATTTTATAAAGTTTTATACTAATGCTTGCTGAAAAGTCTAGTTCATAATTTGATACAAAGAATAGAGGAAAAATGTTGCCCTTTGAGGGTTCTGGAATGTTCCAGATGCTATCATTAAGTGTTGAAAAATCATTTCCAAGTAGGAAAACCCTGACTAGGCTTTCTCTAAATTTTATTTCTGAGGTGGAGAGGCTGGGGATGGGCTCTGTAGAATCAGGAAAACACGTGGAACATTCACCAGATCAAGGGGACTTTATAAATGGGAAAAAAAAATAGAAGATTCTGGAAAGGCTCCTCCACATATAGTATGACTAGTAAGAGATTCTGAAAGCTTGAGAAAAATGATTAGAAGGGGAAGAATAATGGCTCAAGCTATGGAAAGATAAAGCACAGATAAAACACACTATTATAAATAACTCTCTCTTGGTTCTCCAGCCATCTCTTGAATCAAATTTCTTCTATTTGCTTTGTGAGGCTCATTATTTTCCTACCTCTCAGGTCCCCAAACAGAATTCATCATCTTTCCTAAAGTACCATTGTCATGGCCCCACCAGTCAAATATTTATGAGTTATCCTACACTTCCTCTCTTTCGTTGCCTGTGGGGAGTAAATCAACAAGTCCTGTTGCATGAAGCTTCCAGATGTTTATCGGGTCCCTCCCCTTTGCATCACTCCCATTGCTTTGGCTTTAGAACAAACCCTAATGGTGTGTTGTCTGACACACTGAACAGCCTCTTCCTAATTGGTCTCCCTGCTCCCATCATCAAAATGTCTATCCCTCCCACACTCCTAGCCAACCTCCACTCTGCCAGATGATCTAAAATATTAACTACAAGTCTTATCCTTTCATTTCCTTGAGTGATTTTTCATTGCTCCAAAATGAAGTTCAAAGTCTTTAGCATGACATGTAAAATCTTTGTGATGTGGCTTCTGCTAGCTTCTTTTCTCACAGTTCTTCCATATGCGGTGTATTTCTCACACTTTGATTTCTTTCTCACATGCTTGTCTCTCACCCCTGTCTGTCCAATCAATCTCTACTTTTCCTTCTATTTGTCCCAATTGCATAGCCGGTTGATCCCATTTATTTTATTCATTCATATGCAAAATAATGCAAAGATATAAAGCTGCATCAATAGCCAGCCTACCCTCAAGAATCCTGCAGTCCAGTGGTGTTCAGTAGAGATACAATATCAGATTGAATTGGATACATGCAGCAAGCAAGAGATGTACGGGACTGTGCCATTCAAAGGAGGGAAACAAAATTATACTTCTGGCATTTGCATCCCATTGGCATCTTTGTTAGCAAAAATAAAAAAAAATCCACAGACCAGAAAGCTGAGTGTTTATTATTCTTCGAACATTTCATATTTCAGTTTATTACTAACAAACATAGCTAAATGCAACAAAGGCATTGCTGTAACATCATGTACAAGCTAATGTATTTAGTCCTTCGCTGTTTTTTCCTGAGTACTAATATTCAACAAATACTTGCTTCATGCATAAACATGATATTGAAATTTGTTCACCTTTGTTATTATGCTTTATATTTTGTTCTGGTTCTTAATGAAATATTTTTTTCTGTGTGTACTTAGGCTATCTGTACAATAATTCAGCCACACTTACTTTATGTTGTGGCTTGGCATGGGAGTTGAAGTACTCTCTGAAATACTGCAGTGGCATTTACTATATTATGTGATCTCCAATTACCAGTGAGTAGCTGCCTGCTGTATATCACTGTTCAGTAACAACAAAACATTGTTTTTGAAATGTGCATTTTCTATCTTCCAGGGCCAAAGGTTAAAAGTTGTGCATATTCAGAACGTACGCCTTCCTGCTGGATTACAGCATTCAGTATTTCCACGAACCAAATAATACATTTTTCCTCTCAAAACCTATTTCAATACATGTTTGATAATGTGTGCTCATCCCACTCCCGTAACACAAATTTCATTATAAACTGGAGGTATAGGTTATGTAGCAGCAAATGTCAGCTAATAGAGTATTTCCAGGTAGGGGATTTGGCGAAAGATCCCACAGTAACAACGTTTGAGTGGGCTGTGGCGGATGGTTTGGAAGCAGCACAGACAGGACTGACTGAGAAAATATAAGCAAGTCTCTGAGGAAATTTCATGAACGCAGGAAAGTTCAGAGCATAATTGTGTTCCTGCTGCAACTCGGGAAGACTAAAATCAGTGTGTGTAAAAGGAATTTTAAGAGGTAAAATTAAAAGGCTATATTGGAGCCAGGTCATGGAGGCCCTGGAATGACAGGATATGGATACAGAAGTGTATTTTGTAAGACATTGAGAGACATTGAAGTCTTTTAAAAAAAACAGAAATAATATAATCAAGGCTGCCCTTCAAAAAAGATGAACCAGTCAACAGCATTTTAAGCAAATCAGTGAGGAGAGAGCTGGGAAGTAGGGACACCTGTAGAGAGGATGAAAGTGCAAATAATGTTCCATAAATGGAATGAGAGTCTGAACGAGAGCAGGAAGTTTGGGAGCCCATAAGAAGGGGCAGAAGGAAAAGATGGGACAGAGATGGAATCAACAAAACTCATTAGTTCTTTGGATCTGGAAGGCAAAAGAGAGAAAAGGTAAAAATTGCCCTTGGTATTTAAGAGAATGGTGGTATGAGTCAGGACAGAACTAACATGTTCGTTTGGGAATGCACTGAATTACCGAATGTGAGGTGGCAGCACATCATTTAGACAGAGCTCTCTGCAAGGCAAGTGGCAGCTCAGGAGGAGAAATCAGAAAGGACGCCTAGTTTGGGGATGCTGATTTGGTGGTTGTGGCACCCATGAGAATATGCCCAACAAATTCCTACTGCAGAGAATCCCAGGGATTGAACTTCAAACTCACCTTAGCATTTGACCTTAACATTGGATGTGCATCCCACAGGCAGCTTCTTGCTAGTGTCTAATTGCAGTGGAAATACTAAGGCGGATCAGTTCCCAAGAAGACAAAGAATTCCTTTGTCAGCCAGCTTTGCCTCCAGAACTTACCCATAGCTTTGCAGAACCTCCTATTGACTGTATTGCAGCGTAGAAGGCTTCTAACCTTCCTTCTATCCAACCTTCTCTTCCTCTCTCCTTCACCTGGGGTCAGACTTGCATCATGGTCTGACCTGTCTCCCAGCCTTCTCTAGCTCCTTCCCCATGCAATGGTGGAGAACCTGCAGCCTTAGGGCCACAGGTGGGCCTTCTGGATCTTTAAGTGCAGCCCTTTGACCAAATCCAAATTTCACAGAACAAATCCAGTTTGGATTCAGTCAAGGGGCCGCACTTGGGGATCTGGAGGGCCACAGGTGGCCCTGAGGCCACATGTTCCCCACCCCTGCCAGATCCTTGGCCATTTAATGCTGCCTTGACATCAGCTTTTCAGAACACCCAGATAAACATAATAGTTACTTTAAAAGAGGTGATCTATATTCCATATGCCATTTTGTGCAATCAGAATGCTCCATATAAAGCTTGAATCATTAGAACAATTTTAAAATGTTGAATTTAATCATAAATTATAAAATTATGTTTACTAGGTTATATCTTTAACTGAGGATGTTCTACATTTATATTAAAAAAGATTATTGTAAATGAAAAACATGAAATAATTATAAGAAATTCTAGTGGGTGGGTATATTTAACCTTCAAGAAATATCCCAGAGTTATGAAACACTGAGTTGGAGACACAGATAAAAAGTGATCTTTGAGGTGATGCAATACCCTACTTCACAAATATCAATAATACCTTTCATTTTACAGCTACTCAGAAAGATGTGGGCCTGTTTATATTGTTCTTCAGTACCCTTCAGCTAGTTCTTAAAATTTTTGAGCAACATTACTGTTTCTAATATTAAAAAATACATTTCTTATAATATATGTATTTCATAAATAAGATAGGTTAAAATTTAAAACAACAACAACAAAACTCACTATCTGACCGCATACTATAGCAGATTACAATAATTCAGAAAACACTGAAGGGCTTTTGGATTGTAGGAAGCAAATAATATATTTTCTCTTACACCATTGTTTCAAAAAAAAATTCATGCTCTCTAAAAAGGTATGGCTTAGAATCAAACAAAATAAAATGGCTTAATCAACATAATAATTAGACTATCATCTGAATCATTCAGGGAATTATGAGTTTCAGACTTATTGATGTGAGTCTTCTAAAGACCCATGAAAGATGGGAATTGATGCTTTGGTTGCTAGAGATATGGTAGGGCATCTCCATAGATGTTAGACCTTAACTATAAAGAAAATATTGTATGGATAAGCCTTAACTCTAAGGACTTCTGTTTCTTCATATTCTTAGGAGCTGTTTACTTTCTCTTTTGCATTAAGCTGTGGTTTAGAAATCTAGTATGTTGTTCATTCTGCCTCCATTGGGTGCCTTTTGACTTAGGAAACTAACAAACGATGTTAACAGGAACATCTGTTGATCTTTTGAAAGGTAGCCAATGGTTTGGAGTTTCCTTAGCCAGACAAATCATGGGATTAGAGCCCAGTCCCAAGCTAAACTTAAGGACAATAAGATCAGTTCTGACATCTAGAATAAAGAATTGAACATGTGAGAAAATGCTAGACTTAGAAAAATTAATATTCTCTGATTCTTTTCACAGTTACAGTGAATGGAAAGTTACGATTAGGGCTAGCTAGAAAAGTTGTAAAAACTTATATATACACAATTAAAATAAAGGATTGAATTATTATGTGGAAAGTTTGGATCATATGAAACTTTCCTATGACTAAAGACCAAACATTTGGTCTGGTACTGCTCAAACTTGATGGTTCACTAGCTATAGAATTATTAATGAGCATATTTGATATTGAAATGCTTAAACTAACTGTTTCTAGAAATAATGCATTTCTCACTAATTCAGAGTACCTTTGAATATTGTGGATTACCTCTTTGTAATATTTCAGGTTTCAATTCTTTCCAGGTGTTTCTTACTTCTTTAGCTACTCAAGCAAAAATCTACCAAGTCTTCAAAGACCTTACATCAGGTGAACTCCAGCAGGCTCTTTAATTCCCTGCAAATCTTTCTTCCTTGTGCCATTATATTAATTCTTGGTGACGATAATAGCACCTATGGCTTCAATTGTTATCTATACACTGGATGTCACGCACATGTCCGTCCTTCTGTCCCTACCCTGTTCTCTGCCACGCTAACTTCTCCATCTCATGTCCCACCTCCAACTGCCTTACTTAGATAATTCTTAATTGTCTTTGAACTCTCATATATTATATTATATTCTCATCTGTATTACTGCTGTGCTGTTATATATAATTTTGTTCTCAATTATATTTGCAAACTTTTAAAAGGTAGGTATATATGCTACTTTTTAATATCCCCCATATGTAAAATTAACTTGATTTTATCTTTATTCTAGCAATTTATAATATTATCTATACAACACCTCAATTTTAAATTCTCACTTCTAACAAAAATAAAATACAATCAACTCAGACATATGCCTCATCCTTAAAATACTCTCTTCCCTTGGATTCTTAAGTACCACAAATTCTGATCATTTTGCTCCTTCACAGTTTTTTTTTTAATGCCAACTTTGCTGACTTCTCTACACAACCTTCACATACGAGGGTTACTTGAGGGCTTTTTTCTAGGTCTTTTTTCATATATCCTTCTCACTTTAGGTGCTTTCTCCTGTAGCTTCCATTATCCTTTACATGAATGTGGAGGTTTTAAAATATGACTAAACACTCTAACACTTTAACATCATCAAAATATTGGGATTCCAACAGTATTATCTGCATAGGAATACTTAATTTCTTGATTACCATTAATTGCCATTTAAAGTGGTTGCCATTTTCAGGGACCAAAAGGAAAGTTCTTTTCCAAAGTCATGTCCTGATATAAATTTCAGGTCACTGTACCAGTTATCTTTTGCCTCACAATAAACCATGCCATAACATAGGGACTTAAAACGACAACAATAATCTACTTTGCTCACAAGTCTACAGTCTGGGCAGGGCTCAGCTGGGTAGCTCATCTTCACGCAGTCTCAACTGGGGTGGCTCTGCTGGAGACTGGAGTATCTGCTTTCAATTTGGCTCACTCTTGTGCCTGGTAAATTGGGGCTGGCTGTCAGCTAGGAGCTCCAACCATGATAGGTGCAGGGGACTCAGTTCCTCTTCACCTGGGTCCTTTCATGGACTTCTTCACATCTTGGTCACTGTTCCAACAGTGAACATCCCAACAAAACAAATGAATATGCATGACATTTTTATGATCTTACCTTATTTGAAGCAATCACAATGGCCTGCCCAGTTTCAAGGGAAAAGGACACAGACTCCACCTCTTGGGTAGTGGCAATGTTACAGAAGAACATATGAATAGGAGATACCATTGCAATTGTCTTTAAAAAAACAGTCACAATCTGCTACAGTGACTGAAGCATCAAGTCACTATCTGCTTAATTCTGGATCATCCACATAACCCAAATGACAGCCCATATGTCTCTCCAATTCTAATCAGTGCAACATTTTGTCTCTGTCTGCCTAGATGTTTAAAGATAGTAGGATATTGCTTTCATTTCCTACATTGTAGTATCAAATCTGATGTGTATATATATTCCCAATGCAGTATCTAGGGTAACTGCTGATTGAAAGTCAAATCTATACTGCTGTTAGTCAGTCAGTGTGTCATCTTTTATTCCCCTAGCTTTTGAAGAAGGAAGAAAGTAAGGCAAACAAACAAAAACTCCCCAACATAGCTTCAAAGAATAAATCTTACATAGAGATAGTCAAATAAATAATCTTACTCAGTTTACATCCTTTTTGCTGAGATCGCCAATTTTTAGAAGTGGGCATCAATTTCCTAGAACATGAACTGTGCTCCTCAATTTGTTTCTGTTAAAACATAAATTTTAAAAGATTAGAAAGAATTAGAGTCAGCACCTAAGGAAACTTAAACCAGTGACCCTTAAAGTTAATACTCAATATCTCATTTTCAAAATTTGATATAGTCTTATCTTTAACTCAGCATCACTACCTAAAATAGAGTAGAATGTAACTTTTAGGATCATTTATCATCCATCACTGGCAGAAAATAGCAACTAAATCAACATGTGACATTCTTATATTTCCAGGGTCACAAAAATATTGCTCTTTCATAAAAGACTAAAGAAAGAGAAAGAAAGTTATTTTATTTCCTTCCAAATACAAATTATACAAACTACCATCTTGTTTTCCAGAGAAAGAATTTTTGCAAATCTGAAACTCACACATTAGATTTCCAGTAAGAATCACAAGGCTATGTGCTAACACCCTGCCTGGATTATGGATACTTTGTTGGTTCTATAAGTTTAATAGACTTGCTGTTCTTAGCTTGATGGTCTAGGAAGAATTTAAAAAGGGATTTGATTTCCCTTTTTGTCTATACATATGCATTTACTTTATGATATGAATTTCAGATGGAAAAATAAAATAAAATTACAGTATACCAAAATATATGTGATAAACTTTATTTTAAAAACCTGTACATTCTTAAGTTTGGTGAGCCATGAGATTTCTCTCATAGTTTTAAATGTTTTTATTACATGCCTATGTTTTGAGAATGATATCACGAATAAAAATTACATGGCGAGAGCTGTTTAGTTGACATAGGAGTTGAAAAGAGAAAAACACAGCTAACAAACCGATTATCTTATTTAGGTACATGGCCCCATATTTACATAAGCTCAAATCCAAGCTCATCTATTTATTGTGAAATGGGGATGATTAATAGTATCTACCTTTTAGGGTTGGCAGGATTAAGTGAGAGAACTCCTTTAATTTTTTTTAGCACAATGGCTGACACATAGACAGGACTTGAGGACTCTGAGCCATTATTATTGTTATTGCCAAACACAACTCCCAGATCTTTCCAGATACTTTAATGAGAACTATTCTTCTCTTTCTGTACAAATTCAACACCTTGCTTACCCCTCTCTTATAACATTTCTGTGAATTTTGGTTGTTAATATATATGTCTATCATCCTCATTGGAGATTAGGTTCCAAAAGACAGGGACCATGTCTTCTTCATCTTATATTTTCCTCTCAGTACACCCTTCCTAATACGTAAGACCAGGTTTATACACCCTGGACTTTATAGGAATACTCATTAAGATGTCAGGTTCCTTCTCATTTCTTCTGTCCATCTAAGGAACCCTCTCTACCCTCTCCCCACCCCTCCCACCAAAGTAACTCTATCACATAGTCTTGTTTTCTTTCTTTCACAGCCCTGATCACTTTGGGAACTTATTTAATTAACATATGTCCTGTTTAGTGTTTGTCTCTCCTAACAGAATGTGAGCTCCTTGCTAGAGGTGCCCTTGTTCACTGAAACAGTGGCCCCAGGACAGTAAGTATCAATTTAAATACTTAGAATATTTCTTAAATGAATCATGGTAGAAGAGATGTGTCCCTGGGCCCATTGTTTAAAGAACTAGTCAAGTTGGTGATGACTTTTTAACCTTTAGAAAGGTGATATCAGGTGATACTCAGGAACAACTGGGAATGAGGTGTCAGTCTCTGCCTCGCTTCCTTTGCCTTTGCCGTCTCCAGTTACCCAGGCCCACACAGAGCCCTCCGTAACGTAAGCCCAGATGAATTCCCCAACCAATCGTGGCATGAAGAAGGAAAGCCTTAAACAGCTGCTGGAGCCATGATTGAAACAGAATTAATGAAGCCTCAGTGACACCTGGATGGGTTAGACAAGGATTGCTTACAAGGATGGGTCTGTCATAGTCTTCCCCACCCAAGCATTGCCTCTTACTGCACATGGTGAAACACTCACACTGGCTCACTAGAAAACAACAAGGACATTGCAAACAAACATTTAAATTACCTCTATGAAATGTAATAGATGGACATGACTTTCTACCTAATTCATTCACAAATATGTATCAGAGTCTGATGAGTAACCGGGTGGCTTTAAACTGATCCAAAAGGTCTGGTAGGGTCTTTGGTAGAGATAGTATAGAATCCTGATAATCATTACGGAACAAGGCTTTCTTGTTCTTTTTCTGATTGAAGATTACAGGGATCCAAACCAATGATATGGAATATAACATAGATTAGGGCTTAGACAGGAAATAAATCCTTTGTGTCGGAAACCTATGACCTTGGTATCAAAGAAGTTACACGGGCTATGCTGTAGTATAAGTGTACCAACTCAGTTTCTTGTTACAAGTATTGTTATTTTGACCAAACCTTGACTCTCACAACCTACATCCAATCTATCAGCGTATTTTGCCAGCTTTCCCCTCAAAATATATTTGGAATCTGACCACTTCTCAACATCTCCACTGCTACCATTCGGGTCCAGATTTCCATTGTCTCTCCTGTGGGTTTTTAATACCCTCCTGACTTGGGGGTCCCTGTGTTAAACTCTGATCATCTCACGCTTTTTTTTTTTTTTTTTTGGAGACAGAGTTTCACTCTGTTGCCCCGGCTAGAGTGAGTGCATCAGCCTTGCTCACAGCTACCTCAAACTCCTGGGCTCAAGCAATCCTTCTGCTCTTGCTCAGGCTGGTCTCGAACTCCTGAGCTCAAACAATCCTCCCACCTCAGCCTCCCAGTGTGCTAGGATTATAGGCGTGAGCCACCATGCCTGGCCCATCTAACTCTTTTGTTCAAAAGTCTTTGGTAGGTTTCTCATCTCACTGTAAGTAAAAGCCAAAGTCCTTATAATCCTCACAATGACCTACATGCCCTGGGCCCCATTACAATCTCACTTTGCTTCCTACCAATCTCCACCTTGGTCACTCCACTCAAGCCCCAGTGGCCTCCTTGCTCTTGCCTTCCCCTGAAATGTTCTTTATGCAAATATCTGCATGATATACACTCCTATTTTCTTTAGGACTTTGCTAAAATGTAACTTCATGAATGATACTCTCTATACCCTGATACTTCCCCCTGTAGCTCTCATCACTATGTGCCACAACATATATATTATTTGATTATTTATTTATTGTCTGTCTGCCGCCACTAAGATGTAAGCTCCATGAAAGTGGAAGTTTTTATATGTTTTGTTCACAGCTCTATCCTCAGTCTCTAAAACACTGCCTGGAATACAGCGGCACTCAACAAATAATTTTTAGTACATTCTAATTGTATTAATATATTTCTCTGACTCCTTCACTAGCCTCTCAGTAAAGGCAGTGTCTTATTCATTTCTCTCAGTGCTCCACAAATGTTCTTTGAATGAATTAATATGAAATGTTTTGAAAAGAAATCTACAGTCCCATTTGTTATTTTGAAATTCACGTTATGTTCACATCAAGTAGCAATTAATGGCACAGATGGTGTTATTTTTAAGTTTGTTGGTTTGTTTGAATAGATGAAGAAAATAATTAAAAAAGCAAACAATTTGAATATTGACTTCTAACCATCCTGTTTTAAAATTAAAATTATGCTCTAAAATGTACTAAAAGACTGAAGCAGACACAATGCTCTAGATATTGAACCCATATTTCTTAGCCTGATGCAAAACTTAGGCTTCTTGTTCTTTTATTTAATTCTATTTTTTTCATTTCTATATACAGAGGATACAGAGAAACATTCATCCTCATAGAATGGCAGAGCATACAGAAGTGATGAGGGCTGTTTTCTAAGAGGATTAAGCACACAAAGAAGATAATTAACTTGCTGAGGCCCCACAGAAATGTGTGGAATAGCAAGAACAGCATCCAGAGTTGCTGGGATCCTAAGAAAGACCAGTTCAGTCAAATAGCTACATGCTCATGCTTCAGAGTTCATGTGTCGCCTTAAGTGTTAACATAAATTAAGAAAAATTTTAATCCTAAACATAACACAAAGAAAATAAAATGTTAATAATTTAGAAAGGTGGTTTGTTTTTAAATGTAGGTTGATATCTAGTTTAACACCAAACACTGTATTTTTTGTTACTATCTTTAAAATCACTCACGATGGCAATAGAACTCCAAATAATAAAATTTCACTAGGGAAAATTATAAGAATACAGAGATGTAAGACTTACTTTTTTTAGACACAAACCTTTATAACCACTTACAGGACTCTTTCCCTGGGTGGGGAAATTATGAATGATTTCAACTTTTCTTCTTCATTGAGCTTTTGGAGTACTCTATAAATTTGATCAAGAATGTGTATTTTTTAATCAGAAAAAATTATAAAAAATTACTATGTAGTTATACATTCTTCTCTAAATGTGTAGTAATTACCCTTGAATGTAATGTTCAGCCCTAAAATTTAGACATTAGAAATGCACCTCATGTGTTCAAAAGCAAAAGGCTCAGTTGATCTGGCAGAAAAACAGCTCTGAGTCTACCCAATTTGACTCATTCCCTGAATACTGTTTATTGTACATTGGAAATGTAATACCAGGTGGATGTGTCATCATCCAACTAAAGTAAAATATAAAGACAAATCATTTTTGACAAGCAATCCGACTTTCGAAAGAAAGGAATAAAGAGAAAACAACTCTGGAGAAGATTTGAGATTTCTTTGATGCCTGTAATATCCTATATGCAAACACTGTTGGAAAATGGCAATAATTACTTTTTTAAAATCTTGTTGAAGGATCTATTGTCCTCTTAAAATTTAGAAATATTCATTGATATCTCTGAGTATATTATTTCAGACAAGATTTAGAAGCACCCTGACACCAACCTGACACCAACATGACACTCCCTACAGGAATATCCCTTCTCCTCCCCCTTCTGACCTTGGAAAGTTTGGTTTAGTTTGACCCCCTCCCCCCCATGAATGCCAGTTTTTAAGTCTCTGCCACTGTGGAGTTGGTATACATAGAATGAGGGTGGCAGTGTCCTTATCCTTGAATAACAACAGCTACTAAGCAATTCCTGTGGGCATCAAGAGCAAGCTTAAAGGTCTAAATTAACAATAAAAGCAAAAGGAAATTCAAGGTGAAGGGAATTTCTGCCACCTTTTCAGTGGTGGGTTGGAGCTAATTATAGTAGAGCTGGTTGAGATGATAATAAATGTGAAGTGTTTACAAGAAAATTGATTTAAATTTTAGACAATTAAAACCTACTATTTTCTTCATGTGTATTGAAATATCTTCTAATATAAACAATACGCTATAATTTGTTAGTTGAAAAATAAAATATTTGTGTAAATTATGCACAATCCCTGCAAAGCTGCTTCAGCAGGTTATAAACAGGGCCATACATGGGAAGAGATTGCCATCTAGTGGCTGAAGTGAAAATACGTTTTTGTGTAGGACAGTTTAAATATTTAAGCAAATATTCATATTCTTCAATATCCATATTCTTCAATATCCTACTTTTTAAATTGGTTTATGTATTTATTTTTTTTACTGTCGATCCCATTTGAATATGAAGTATCTTGTTTTATTAATCAAACACTTCTACCTTAATTCAGGAATCGAATTCAGATATAGAGGTATATCTAGTAGTTTTAACAATATGTAAATGATTTTTTCAATGTTATTTTTTTCTGATCAGATGTATAACATATGCCACTGTAGAAAGTTTTTAAACTACGGAAAAGTATAGAGAAGAAAATAAAATTTATAACCCCATGACCTAGAAACAACCATGATTAACATTTTAGTGAATTTCCTTCAACCCTTTTCCTACGCAATCACATCTTTTTCATATAATTGACATCACATAAAGTATTCAGTTTTGAAGAGTGCTTTAAAAACGTTAAACATTACATTATGTGTTTTTAACTATGTGATTAGAGTTTGCCATAGTTTGGGGGAGATTCTTTTCCTGGAAGGGAATAAAATATGCCTATGCATGGATAGGTAATGGTATCATTTGTTCAGGAAATTACAACTAGCTCAATGCTGTTGAAAAACAATGAAGTTAGAATTTTACAGTTTAGTGAGAGTGGTTGGGAAAAGAAGCAACAGGAGTTGGAAGGGTATGTGGAAACCAAATCAACAACCATGGGCATGTCAGTTAGCAACATGGATATGTATAACCATTGAGGAATTTGGGGTAATGGGCTGACATTATCGGATTTGCACACCACAAAATAACAATAAACTAATTTGATACTAATATGGAAGACAGACTAAAACAATGGCTGTCAAAGCTGGCTGCACTTTAGGACTACCTAGGGAGCCTTAAAAATGCCGATTTCCAGATTCCAATCCAAACCAATTAAATCAGCATTTTTGGAAATGAGACATTTTTTAAAAAAGTTTCTCAAATACTATTGGGCTACTTGGGCAACAATCACTAAACCAAAGGGAGACGAAACTAGTGGCAGTATACCATTTAGAAGGGCGTTGCATTAGATCTTATGAAAAATGATGTGTGCCTAAACTAGTTTAGTGATGTTGTACATGAAGAAATTATTTAAGTGGTAGAATTGCCAGAGGTTATTAATTGAACACAAAGTATTAAAAAGGAAAAGAATCAAGGTATTATTCTCTAATGGTGCCTTGGTAAGTGGTGGTGTCAGCAGGAACAGCAGCTGATTGGATATGTGCGTGGGGGGCAGGGAATGTGTGTTAATTAAGAAGCCACCATTTTATTTCCTTTAGATCCATCACTGACGGCACAAACACATTTAGATAGATTTTCTGTTGCCCTATTGTAAATCCTTGTGCCAGCTATTATCTGTCAGCTCCACCCCACTCTTCTATTCTCTCTTTGTGATAGTGTGGCCAGGGCCCTGCAAACCACATTTTTGCTTCACCAGGAAGTTCCTTGTAGGGTCTTCCAGTAGGGGCATGAGGAAGCAGTGCTGGAGAGGAAGAAGGGACTTGCTCCCTCTGGTTTGCTTTTTGACAGCTTCCTGAGTGGTTCTACTGAAAACCACTCCAGCCGCACTTTTTTCGCCCCTGTAGCCGTCATGTTTCTGTAGTGGCAGCTGAATGCAGTTTGCAGTTTTTCAACCCTTGCAGGACCAGCCTCATCGCCACACCCGGCAAACAGCAGCATCAGCAAGCTGGTGCCTGCTCCTCAGGGGCCTGGGTTTTGGCACCACAGACGCCCTTCTTTAATTTTCTAAGTTTTTCCCTTTTCCCTCAAGCCTGGGGGTGGTACCTCCTCTCTGAAGCTGCTATTTCCATGATTCCTCTTTACCCATTTAGTAGTTGCAGTTTGGCTGTGGTTTGTTTGTCCCCACCAAATTCCATGTGGAAATTTAATCCCCAGTATGTCACTTTGGGGAGGTGGGGCCTAATGGGAGGTGTTTGGGTCATGGGAGCAGATTCCTCATAAATAGATTAATGTCCTCCCAGACAGTGAGTGAGTTCTCCCTTTGTTAGTTCCAGAGAGAGCTGGCTGTTAAAAAGATCTTGGCACCTTCCCCTGTCTCTTGCTTCCTCTCTTGCCATGTGATCTCTGCATAGGCCAGTTCCCCTTCCCCTTCCACCGTGAGTAGAAGCAGCGTGAGTCCCTCACCAGAAGCAGATGCTGGCACCATGCTTCTTACACAGCCTGTGGACCCATGAACCAAATAGACCTGTTTTGTTTATAAACTACCTGGCCTCAGGCGTTCCTTTATAGCAACACAAAATGGACTAAGACAGTAGTTAACACCTTTATATCTATATAACTATTCTTTATACGAAGTCCACTTTGTTCAAATAACTGTTTTGTTTTCTGTCCCCTGATCAGACCTTAGAGAGCCACAGGGAGGAAAAAGTGCCTCTCAGCACTGATTTGGCGTGGCTGTGTTTCTAAGGACCACCACTCTGTGTTTCCAGACTAAATAAACATTGAGCTACAATGGCAATTTAAGCAGCTATTTTTATAGAAAAGTTAAATAAGCATTTCCAGTCACTGCAAAGTAGAAGAACCTAGGAGTTGTGACTTTATCTGATTCTCTCTCTTGTACCACCCAAAGGAGAGAGAAAGCAGGGAAATCCTTCCGTCTTTAGGCCTTCATAAAGTTTCTGAACTCTACCTCGTCAAACCCTTACCTTCTTACTGCTACTGCAGACCTGCTCAAGCATCTACCATCTAGGGGTCCACATTTATTTTCTTACAGAATCTCAACTAACTTTTCCTTCCTTCCTTCCTTCCTTCCTTCCTTCCTTCCTTCCTTCCTTCCTTCCTTCCTTCCTTCCTTCCTTCCTCTCTCTTTCTTCCTTTTTCTTTCTTCTTTCCTCTCTTTCTTTTTTCTTTTTTTTTTTTTGAGACAGAGTCTTGCTTTGTTGCCCTGGGTAGAGTGTAGTGTTGATCCTCTTGCCTCAGTATCCTGAATAGCTGGGACTACAGGTGCACGCCATCATGCCTGGCTAAAATTTCTGTTTTTAGTAGAGACAGGTCTCACTCTTGTTCAGGCTGGTCTCAAACTCCTCCCCTCAAGCAATCTTCCCACCTGGGCCTCCCAGAGTGCTAGGATTATAGGCATGAGCCACCATGCCCAGCTTCAAATTCTTTCTATGTGACAAAAAAGCTACATCATTGTGTGTGTTTAACTTCATAAGCTTTGTCTAGATGGCGATGAGATTTCCTTGGCCTGGGTATTGCCAGAGGGACACAGGAGTTTGCCATAGGAACACTGTTGGTTCTGGTTCTGTAGGTGGGGAAAAGATGGTGAGGACTCTAATTCTAGATTGTTCTCTTCATCATTGAAAGCTGCTGCCATTTTCCACCTGATTTATCTAAGGATGAGGGCAACTCACCACTATAGTATTAATTTTCTTCCAAAGACAACATGATGTAGCATCATATAAAGGAGGAATAATTTTCATATTAATGTGACTTTGACCCCATTCATTCGGATATAATAATCCTGGCATTCCTGAATAAGGATCTTCTGGCTTTTTTCCTGAGCATGCTAACATTGCTAGAACCATCACTTTAGTCTGAAATCACTCTGTATGAATCATTCAGGAAAATGTTGCCAGCCCCAAATGGATTCTTTCTGATAATGTAATATTTACTTTCAGAAAAGTGTGGATGATGGTGGTACAAAGAGATCTCATTTTATCCCATCAAACTCTCTCCCCGTCTATCTCTATATCCATCCATAAAACCATGATAGCTGATCTTTTTGTCTACAACGCTCAGGCAGAAGCAGTACCTAAAGTATGCATATTAGGTATCTCTATTCTCTTCACTTTACATGTAACTTGGAATCTCTCACTCTGTGTGCAGTTGACTTCACACCAAAATAATTAATATTCATTCTTCTATTTAAAGTTCTAAGGACATAACCAAAACAATGCCCAATAAAAGATGGAGGAGAATCAAAAAGAATACATTTAATACTCTTCTTGCACAAATAACAGACTAAATTAATAAAACTGCCACATTTAAAGGTGAGTAATATGGATCTTTGCATTGAAAATGTATTGTTGTCAAACAAAAGAACAGAAACAAAACTTCAAAAGACAGATAAAGAACTACTGAAAAAAACAGATGACATGTTTAGGCAACAAGTTCCCTACACTCTCTAAAAAAGTAAGCAGAACATGAACTCTCTACAACAAAAGACCAAAAAATATATATAAAAGAATTTTTTAAATTAAATTTGAAAAAAGAAATTGTGTGAAAAAAATGGAGATGCAATGGCAGCTGATTAAGAAAAGAAAGCAGAGCTAAACAAATTATCAATGATATATGAAAACTACATTTGAAGCAGTATGAGAGAATTGACTCAAAATGGAGTCGACAAAATGGAAAAAGCACATGAAGTACAGTGGAAAAGATAAAACTCAAAAAGAAAAAAAGCAAATGAAAATAGGTAACTGTACCTGATCCTCTCAAATTTATTCTTCTTGAGCACGTAGATGCCCAGCTAAATGGTATTTTCCAGCCCATCTGAGGCTATGTATGTGGCCATGTATCTACGTTCTCACTAATGAAGTGTGAGTGGACGTGAGGTGTGCAAGGCACATGCCTGGACAAGACTTATCAAGGTTTGCATCGACTCTGGGTCTCTTCCTACACAATCCTCCATCTTCCCTTCTCCTTTCACAAGTGTCAGACCAGCACTGTGGCCTGAAGCTCTCCCTGCTTACTCCTGCCCCTCTTTCCTTTCATCATTCACAAGCCTTTTCTCCAGAATATCCATCTTTTGCATTTCTAATTCCTTCTTGGTGTCTGCTTCTCAGAGGACTCAAACAGGCATATTTGATGAGTTTTTTATTGTTATTGTATTTTTTCAGTTTTATAATTTCCATTTGGTTCCTTTTAATAATTTCTATTGCTGAGATTTCCTTTTTGTTCATTCACTATGGACATATTTTATGTTTTTAAGCATAGATATAATAGCTATTTTAACTAGTCTTGTCTGCTAATTCCATTATCTGGGTTATCTCTGGGTGTAGCTCTGTATTGATCCCCTTTCTATTGCTTCACAGAACTAGTAATTTTGGAGTTTATCCTGGAACTTGTGAACCATATGTTAAATATTTAGAGATTCTGGAATCTGTTATGCTCTTATTAAAACTTTTAATTTTGTTGTTGTTTGTTAATGCAGAGAACTCTAAACTTTGTCATTTCAGCAGTGGGCAGCAGCATAAACCTCTTATAAAGTCCTTTAGCCATAGCTGGATTGTTTAGTCTGCACCATGCACGTGTAGGTCAGACGTCATCCAGATGGGTAGGCAGAGTTTATACACAGTATTTAGAGCTTTTTCTCTCTGAAAATCTCTATTCCAAGATATGCCTCTTCACTTTCTAGCTGATGTTGTCCCCCTGAATTCTGTCCTCTGGTTCTTTAAGATCTTCTATCTGAATTTTAACCATACTGTTTGGCAATGTAGCTGATGCCTGCCCTTAGGCCAATAGCAAAAAAAGTGGGAAAATCACCCAATGCCCTTTTCTACTTCCATGAACACATTCTCCTTTAGACTTGGCCTGGTTTTGGTTGTTCTCCAGTGCCTTCAGGGATGGATTTTTATTTTTGTCCTGAGTCTGTAGTTGGTATCTACAGGAGGTTGGTGTGTTAGGTTGATCCGTTATATAAATGCAGATACAGCAAAGATTTAAACGCTAAAATAAACCACAAAGTTTCAAGAAAAACACATAAATAGTTTTATAATCTAAAAGTACGAAACACTTAAGCATGACATAAAACCTAGAAGCCATAAAGAAAAAGATCAACAAATTGTACCACATATCAAGTAAAACTTCTATATGACTAGAAATATAATGAAGCAAGCCAAAAGAGAAACTAGGGAAATACCTGCAGTGCACATGACCTAATGAAGAGAGAGTTCTCTGCATGTGCAGACTTCTCTTCCAAGTTCAGACCTGTACTTACATGCCTTACAGCCATCACAAACTCAACATGTCCCAAATTGAATGTAAAATATTCTTCCTCCAAACTGCTCCTTTCAGTATTCCATATCTTATTAAATAGCAACACTATCATCAAGTTGTTTAGACCAGAGATCCAGGCATCCGTTGACAATTTCCTTTTCCTTCATCTCTCCACCTTCATTAACAATGGTATAAATTCTTCCAGTTACCCACATTTCAACAATCCAACGTGCCAGTCTTCACTGTTGCCTCCATAATCTCTGTCATAAATCACACAATAAGCTTCTAGCTAGTGTCCTGGCATCTACTTTCATTCCCTTTCTTTATGCAGCAGCCAAAGTTCTATTTTTACAAAATAATTCTAGTTGTGTTGTCTCCTGCTTTCAGTTGCACAAAAAGGTCCAGTATTCTGAACTTGGCCTGTGAGGTCCTGGGTAATATTTATCATTGTCTTCTTTCACTCTCCCTTGCTTACTTTTCCCATCTTTCTGTCCCTCAGACTCGTCAGATACCTTCCCAACACAGGGTGGTCTCTGTCTGGAATGCTCTTTCCTGTACTTGGAAGCTGACAAATCATATCTCAGGATTTTTCTCCATTAAATGCCAGTCCTTCGCAGACTAGGTTAGATTTATCCTTTTAAAAATATCTTAAATCAATATAAAAATGGCTCAAAAGACTAAACAAGTAGGTATTTCACAAATGACAAAATACCAATAGCTAATAAACATTAAAATGTCATTAGTAACTAAGGAAATATAAATTAAAATAATGAAATATCTCCCACTAGCAGATTGGCAAAGGTTACACCCAATATTGGAAAAGGTGTATATAGACATAAATTACAGGTAGAAATTTGACAATATCTACTAAATTTTTTAAAATATTAAATGTTCATTTGCTCTGAGTCAATAACGACATAGTTTGCAAAGACTAGGGATTTGGTGCAGCTCTGAGGAGGAGAAACTCATTGAAAATGGAAGCATTAGTTACTGTGCCAAAGATTTAAAAGAGGAAGAAGGTGGACTCTATGAAATGGCCAATGTGGTTAAAAGACAGTGAGTTAGTTGTATGCGGAGGGAAGGATAAAATGGGAACCCACAGAGGACAGAGTTCTTGATGCCCACTTGAATGAATTGGTAAGCAACAGGAGGGAGAAGTAAAGGACTGTTTTATACCATCCTGTGGATTCTATGTGATTTTTAAAAACTTTTTATTTTGATATAATTTTGAAATTATAGGAAAGTTGCAAGAATAAAATAGAGAACACTCCTGTACTCATTTTTTTTTTTTTTTTTTTGAGACAGAGTCTCATTCTGTTGCCCAGGCTAGAGTGCCGTGGCGTCAGCCTAGCTCACAGCAACCTCAAACTCCTGGGCTTAAGCGATCCTCCTGCCTCAGCCTCCCGAGTAGCTGGGACTACAGGCATGTGCCACCATGCCCGGCTATATTTTTAGTTGTCCAACTAATTTCTTTCTATTTTTAGTAGAGATGGGGTCTCACTCTTGCTCAGGCTGGCCTCGAACTCCTGAGCTCAAATGATCCTCCCGCCTTAGCCTCCCAGAGTGCTAGGATTACAGACGTGAGCCACCGCACCCAGCTGGTACCTTTACTTTTAAGCTAACGATGTTCACACAAGAAGGTGAGCAAATCTGATACTACGATTTTGAAAGTCTATCATGGGCCTAATAAATTAACGTGTTTAGGTTCCCTAGAAGCAAAGCTTTGGTACACATGCTTCACTGAGGAGTACTCTTAAGAAAGAGGAAAAAGGCTGGACGTGGTGGCTCACACCTGTAATTCTAGCACTTTTGGAGGCTGAGGACAGAGGATGGCTTGAGCACAGGAGTTCAAGACCAGCCTGAGCAATGTAGTGAGACCCTATCTCTACAAAAAATAGAAAAACTAGCCAGGCATGGTGGCATGCACACGTAGCCCCAGCTACTTGGGAGGCTGAGGCAGGAGGATTTCTTAAGCCTAGGAGTTTGAAGCTGCAATGGGCTATGATGATGCCACTGCACTCTAGCTTGGGCAACAGAGTGAGACCTTGTCTCAAAAAAAAAAAAAAAAGCAAACAAACAAAAAAAACAACACAACAAAGACACGGAGGGACTCTCTAAGAGAGTCAGGAAAGCAGGGGAAAGCAGGATATGGTCTCAGGTAAACTTTAGTTCTGCCTTGATCCACGTGGTGGAGGAGGGGCTTGGTGGACTGGGGAGCGCTCGGTGGACTGGGGAGCATCAGTCACATAGACAGGTCTTTGCCTTGGAGGGAGGGAGCTAGCCTCTTGCCCCTCTGTTAGTCAGCCATGGCTGTGGGTCATGAGGTGGGGAGGAGAAAGCGTCGCCTCCCAGGCTGGCAACTCCCATGTCCAGTGAGAGGGGGCAGCTGCGAACAGCTGCAGCCACACTCACACATCACAGCTGGGAGATGGGCACCACCAGCCGGTAACGGGGATCTGGGCAGGTCACCATTAACAACAACACACCATACATCACCAATCTGCCAACACTAACCTATTACCTTCCTGTGATTAACTATTTATCTCATGGAATGCCCACTTTGCTTTATTCTAGTATTTATCCATCTCAGTCGTTGTTGCTGACATTTTAGTTTGACATAAAATAAAAAGTTTACTTTCATTCACTTTAAAGCTCCTTTAGTCCTGCCATGGTTTTACTGTGATGGCTAAAGAATGGCTAGTCTACTAAAATGACCAATACATTAAATATTTGGATTTCCACAAATATTTGAGGACAATTTGATTCCTTTTTTGTTTCTTCATTAAATATTGTGTTAGTTTTCTATAGTGGCATAACAAATTATCACAAAATTAACCACTTAAAACTCCAGAAACTGTTATCCCATGGTTTCCATGTGTCAAGAATCTAGTGTGTGTTAGTTGGGATTTCTGCTCAGTGTCTTACAAGGCTGAAATCAAGGTACTGGCCAGCTATTTCATCATCTGGAAGGTCAACTAGGGAAATATTCACTCCTAATCTTCCTCAGGTTGTTGGCAGAAATCATTTCCTTAAGGCTGTATACTGAGGTCCTCTAAGCTCCTTGCAGCAGCTCGTAGGTCATTGCCATGTGGAGCTCTTTCCACGATATGGTAGGTTGCTTCTTTGTGGCCAGAGGAAAAAATCTCTTTTTGATTAGATAAGGCTCACAGGAGTGACTTTCCCATCGCCTTTGCCATATAATGTAACCTAATCAAAGAAGCAAATAAAGTATCCAATCATATTCACAAGGTTCTAGACTGTACCAGGTAGCTACACCAGGGAGCTGAAATCTTGAGGGCTATCTTAGAATTCTGCCTACAGTAAATATTAAGTAAATATTATAGGATATTATAGGATATTTATAAAAATATACATGTAGGAGATAATAAAAACATTGTAACAAACACCTGAGTACCCACCATCCATTTTTAGAAAAAAAGTTAATATGAAGCTCCATGTGCCTATTCCATTCCCTGCCCCTCAATCTTCAATCCTTTTTATTAGTCTTTGCTTTTCTTTATAGTTTTGGCACATTTGTTTTTATCTATTCACAATATATGGTTTGTTTTGCAAGGTTTTTTAACCTTATAGAAATTAAATTATCTGTATGTATTGTCCAGATCATGGTTCTGGGATTCAACCATGTTGTTACATTTCTACTTCTGTGTAATAGTCCACTGTACGTATATACCATAGTTTATCTTCTATTCTATTATGGATGGATATTTCTGTTTTTCTAATTTTTGGCTATTCCAAACAACCCTGCCATGAATATTCTTTTACATGTCTCCTTAAATCATGTGGAAAGATTTCTATAGGTTATATATCCAAAAGTGAAATTGATGTGTCTTGGGATATGTACATCTTCAACATTACTGACATTGCCAAACTATTTTCTGAAACAGTTGTTATTAACAATTTAGTCTTACTATACCCTTACTTCACATTCTTGCGAACACTAAGAATTGTGAGACTTTTAAATTTCTGCTGATGGTAAACGTGAAATGATATTTCATGGATGTTTAAATTTGCATTGTCTGATTACTGTTGAGTTTGAGCATCTCCACCATTTTTCTGTTGAGTTGTCTGTCTTCTCAATGATCTGTAGAAGTTCTTCGTATACTCTTACACTAGTTTATTGTCAGTTATATGGGTTTCAAATATTTTGTCCTGCTCTGACTTGCCATTTCAACTCTTTATGCTATTTTGCAATAGGATTTTTTAACTTTGCTGCAGTTAAACTTATCAATCTATGGTTTGCACACTTTAAGCCTTAGTTAATAAATTATTTCTTTATTTGAGGGTCATAAAGACATTCTCCTTTGTCATCTTCTACATACTTTATACTTTTGACTTTCAAATTATGAAATATTTCATATTTCATCTAGTGGGTATGGTTTAACGTAGGCATCCAATTTCACCTATTTTCAAATGGATAACCATTTTTGCCCAGCACTATAGATTGAAATTCTTTCCCCATTGATCCACAGTGCAGCTTTATCATTAATTGGATTTCTCTATGTATGGACTATTTACTCTGTATCTTTTTTCTATTTGCTTATCCCTGTGCCATTACCAAAATGTCTATTATAACATTATAAAATGTCTAAAATATGTCTAAAATGTCTAAAATATGCTTGATATCTAGTTAGAGAAGTCCTCTCCTCATTTTTCTTCTTCTGGAGTACCTTAGCTATTCTTGGCCTTTTGATTTTCTTAACTATTAACATCAGCATGAAAAGTTCTTTTTAAAAACAATTGATAGGGCCAGGTGTGGTGGCTCACACCTGTAATCCTAGCACTCTGGGAGGCCAAGTTGGGAGGATTGCTTGAGCTCAGGAGTTCCAGACAAGCCTGAGCAAGAGCAAGACCCTACCTCTACCAAAAATAGAAAAAAATTAGCCAGGTATGGTAGAGGACATCTGTAGTCCCAGCTACCCAGGAGGTTGAGGCAGGAGAATCGCGTCAGCCCAGAAGTTGGAGGTTGCAGTAAGCAACCACGGCGCCACGCCACTGCACTCTACCCAGGGCAACAGAGCGAGACTCTGTCTCCAACAACAACAACAACAACAAAAAGAAATAAAAAATAAAAACAATTGATTAAAAAAAACCCAAAACAAAAACAATTGGAACTTTCATTTCTAATTGTATTGAATCTATAAATCAATTTACAGATGTAAACATTTTCTAGGTCTGTCATAACAAAATACCATGGACTTGGTGGCTTAAATAACAGAAATTTATCTTCTCACAGTTCTAAGTATCAAAGTATCAACAGGTTTGGTTTCTTCTGAGGCCTCTATCCTTGGCTTAGACATAGCCACCTTTTAACTGTGTCCTTATCCAGTCATTCCTTGGTTTGTGTTGTCCACGTCCTAATCTCTTCTCATAAAGACAACTCTCAGATTGGATTAGGGCCCACTCTTATGACTTCATTTTACCTTACTTATCTCTTTAAAGGCTCTATCTCCAAATACAGTCACATTCTGAGGTACTGGGGTTATGACTTCAATATATAAATGTGGAGGTGGGGGACAGAATTCAGCCCATAACAAGAGAGTACTGATATTTTTCCAATATTGAATCTCCAAACTCATGAACACAATTATATCCATTTTTCCATTGATTTTTATATCGTTTAATGTCTTTTAATAAAATTTATCATTCTCCCCAGAGGTGTTGAAGATTATGCTAAATATTCCTTCATTTATTTAATCATATCCCACTTCCTCCATTCTGGACTATGGTTCATGTCCTAGAAGGTTAACATTGATGGACTCCATCAAAGGGCTCTTTTGCCTTCTGCTCTCTGGCTAGGTGTGAGCAACGGGAAGCATGGGCAGGAGATCTAAGTAGATCTTCATTCCTCTACCTCCTCACTGCTGGGCTGATGACTGTTGGCAGCAGTTGTGTTCCTCTACTGACAACTGCAGCTCTTATTCAGTGCCATCCTCCTGCCCTCTGTGAATTCAGGGTCAGATACTGCTCCCTTTCAGTTGCCCATTTGGATCTATGGTTATTACCCAATCTTTCCTTGGGGTTCTTCACTATTCCTTGTTCTGCTTTTGATCCTGACCACATTTTAGTAAATGACCCCTTCATTAAACTGTCCTTAATTTCTACATTATGTGTGGTGTGCCAGTTTTTTCCTGCTGGGAAACATACATTGTTAGATTTATTCCTATGTGATTTGTAACTCTTGATGCTGTTTTATATGGCATATTTTAAAATTACATTCTGTTTTTGCTAATGTATAGAAATGTGATTGCTTTCATTGTACTTCTAAAAAATCCAGTAACTTAGCCACTGTACTCCAGCCTGGGCAACATAGCAAGAGCCGGTCTCTTTTAAAAAAAAAAAAAAAAATCTGGTAACCTTGCTAAACTCTCTTATTAATTGCAATAATTTAGATTCCTTTTTGTTTTCTTTATATATAATCCCTAGGAATAATCACAGATTTATAACTTTCTTTCCAACATTTATGCCTTTTTGGGTTACCTGATTATCTAGTACAATGCTTTATTAAAGTGGTAGTAGCAATTATGCTTGTCTTATAGCCAGCCTAATAGGGAATGCTTTTGGTGTTTGTCTACTACGTGTGGTGCTTCTTTCAGATAGTCTATCAGGTTAAAAAAATTCCCTTCTACACCTAGTGTCTAACAGTTCTTATAAATGAATGCTGAATTCTACCAAAAAGTTTTTACACATCTTTTAATATGAGTTTCTCCTTTAGTCTTTTAATATTAATTATAATTGCATTCATCTGTCTTCTAATATTAAACTGACTTTGAAGCCTGCACAATTGGTCATATTAATACATAATATTCTTAGAATTCAGATTCCAAATGAGCAGAAATCAATACATTCTTTAGAACCAAAGTAGGTAACATAGTTATTGCTCATTGCTATGTACAATGAGCAATAAATGAACATATATTAATATTTAATTGACCCATTATTTTAACTGGACTATGTCTCTTAGTTATTTAACTCCATCAGTAATGCAGCAATCTATTTAATCAGTAAATAGTTATTTGCTGAAAATTCACTAAATACCATTCACTTTTCTGGCACTAGAGTGAGTACAAATGACAAAGCCATAACCATTGCCATTAAGGAGCTCATAACTTAAGTGTGAGTGGGGTGTGTGTGTGTGTGTGTGTGTCTGTGAAAAAGAGATGATGGGGTGAGGTTGGCTCAAAGTAGGAGTAGAACACAAGAAAATGAAAACCATATACACACAGTAAGTGCTATACTATAATTGAATTAACAAGTGCTAAGGAAAAAGAATGGAGACACATTTCAAATTCCCATTTAAGTTATTCAACTTGAATCTTAAAAGAATGATTGAAGTTTGCTGCAAAAAGCTTAAAGAAACATCCATAGACATTTGTGTTGATTAAATACTTATTAGCATATACTAAGACATTCTGCTCCTGGGGATAGTGACCAAAACACAAAAATCTCTGCTGTTTTGGACTCACACTCTAACATTAAAAGAAACAACTTGCCCAGAGAAACAGGCTTTCCTCCTTAGGAAAACTTCTGTATGAACAATCAAATGAATGGTTCTGGTTGTTTCACAAAGCAGCATCTGCTGCAGTGGGCTGTCTGTAGGAAGATGTACCACAGCCTCTACTTATATTTAGTTTTTAGATTCTTTTGATATTTCTTTGTCTATGTATTATAATGTACATGTATGTAATTTGCAAATTATTATCCACATATTGGGAGTGTGGGCTCAAACTTCATTGAGTCGAATATTTCATTTAAAAAAAAAGGGGGGGGGAGTGTACTATTCTAGAGTCCTCCGAAGTGCTCCAAGGAGAAAGTAACTTGAAGTTAATTCCATTTAAAGCCACACAGCGTTCATGCCTAAAACACCAGCAACATACAGGAAAGTTACACAGCAGAAAGGATTGCTGGGGAAATTACTTTCCTTAGGTGTCTTACTTGTACACAACCCCAGAGAAGCTGCCTATATAGTTTTTAATGAAAAAAAAAAATACAAAAAGGTTGTCTGAGGCAATGTTTGCCGGTTTGGACTGCCAGTGGCAACGGTTGGACTGCTCAGCTCGTGACGCACACCGGCCGCTATAGCGCTCCAGGGGCTTAAAAGAGTGGGCAGACCTTTTGATCTCCGCGAACTCTGCCGAAGAGCAAGGGCGTTCCTGACCGGTTAGAGCTCAGCGCGAGGGAAGCTCCTCCAGAGCCCAGAGCAGCTCCAGGCACCATACGCAGCCACCGTGGGCCACATCACGTGACTGACGAGCGCCGAGTTCGCGCATGCGTGTTCCCGTCTTTCTCCATTAAGTCTCTTCTACTGGGTGAACCCGCCCTCCCGCCAATCGTCACTTCCGGCGGACGCTCGCGTCGTTTGTATCGTCACTTCCTGCCGAAACCGGTGTGGACGGTGTGGATCGTGGTTGGACCGGTTCTCCGGTTCTCCCCCTCCCCTACTTTCCTCCCTCCCTCCCTTACCCTCCCTCGGCAACTGTCGCTCGCCTGTCGCAGACTCCCTGACCCCTCCCTAACCCCCTCCTGACCTCGGAGCCACGGGATTGGCCTCCTTTCCCTGTTTTCCCAGCCCAGCCCCAGTGTCAGGGCGGGGGCCTTGAGGAGCCTGAGGCGCTGCAGCTGAGGAGAGAAAAGACGACGACGACCCTCAGCTCACCGGCCCGATCGCTGGGTTCGCGGCCATGGCAATGAGGCAGACGCCGCTCACTTGCTCGGGCCACACGAGGCCGGTGGTTGATTTGGCCTTCAGTGGCATCACGCCTTATGGGTATTTTTTAATCAGCGCTTGCAAAGGTGAGCAAGGCCGCTGGGCCGGGTCCTCGACCGCTAGGACTGGGCCGAAAGGGACTGAGACCCGTGCTCCCCAGTGCCGAAGGGGTGGGGTGGGGGCTCTTAACCTTTGAGGTGAAGGCCGACATCGGTCTGGGGGGGAAAGGAGTGGTGTTAGGGAATCCGCAGCTGGAGCGGAGAGGCCGCCTGACTCCCGTGAGGAGGCTAAGTAGCACTCCTGACTGAGGCCGCTTCTCATTTTATTTTTATTGCTATTTCTGGGGAAGCTGGACTGTACTTGCTTATAAGTTCCAGACAGCGAACACTGTAAAATATCTTTGGGGAAAGGAGAAATCATGCCAGGCCGAACAATACCTTTACGAAGACGTTATCTCTTAATGTCAGTGGATATTCCTTTGTGGTGCTAGCCCCATTTTTCAAATGGGAAACTGAGATTTAGGTTAAAAAGTTTGTCCATAATGAGACTCAAAGCTAGATTATTTTGACGCAGATGAGTATTCCTACTGAAACACAGGTATGTTTTAGAGAGAATGACTAGTTCAGCTTTTTAGTTAATTTATTTCTGGATATTTCTTAGTGACCCTAGTGAGCGGGAGTAGTTAGATGACACAAACAGTTATTCACTTTGTCATTCAGTATAATCGTTTTATGTTTGAATCTTAGATTTTAAATAATCGGAACATCTAAATAACATGTTTTTAAAAACGTTTTCTAGATGGTAAACCTATGCTACGCCAGGGAGATACAGGAGACTGGATTGGAACATTTTTGGGTCATAAAGGTGCTGTTTGGGGTGCAACACTGAATAAGGATGCCACCAAAGCAGCTACAGCAGCTGCAGATTTCACAGCGTAAGTGTAGCCAAAATGGCTAACTTCGGTGTTTACTGTGGATTGTGTCTAGAAACAAATCAAAAACTTCAACCTCAGATATTCGTGAAATTCTGACTCAATGGCTACATGGTGTTTGATCTCACCCAGGTTCCATCCTGGTCCTGTGTTGTTCTCTTGTCTCCAGTGGTTCTCAAAATTTTCAGAGGCTTAAATGACTTGTTCTTTATGTCTTGACTTTGACCTGTGAATCTGCATTATTAACAAGCACTCCAGATAACGAATATTGGTGATTTCTTTTACAAATACTCCTCTGCGTGTACTCCTTAGTGATATCATACATTCATGGTTCCAGATTTTTATTTCACTCTCAGTTTTCCTTAACTGTCTTTAGACATATTTAAAACTGATTGTGTCCTAAACTCAACTGTTTATTGCCTGAGCTTCAAAAACTTGAAATCTAAGTTATTCTTGATTTTCTGTTACTCTAGATTACCATCATCTTTTTTGATTCTGACAGCAGACTATAATGTTTCTCCATTATAGTCTATTTCACCACTGCTCTAGCTCAGGGTCATTTTTACCTCCCTATCATTAGGCTCTTTCCCTTCTATTCATATTCCATATTGCTGCCAGTTGTTTTTCTAAAAACATTTCATCATGTCACTTCTCTACTTAATGATCTTCTTATCTTCCCTTTGCCATTTTAATGGTTCACAACCGTTGGTGTGCATTATAATGACCTGGAGAGCTTTTAAAATATTCAAATGCATATTTCCGAGAAATTCTGATTTAATTGGTCCAGGGTACCCATCATCTTCTCCCCCCGCCTTCTCTGATATTCCTGTAGGTTATTCTGATGTACAGCCTTAAAATCACTGACCTAAAAGATAAATTTCAGTTGTTTGCACTTTACAATTTGCCCTCATCCTAGTTCATCAGCATGATCTTCTGGGCACTGCGCACCATAACCCTGCAGTCTACTTATACTAAACTTATTGTTGCCAGAGTGCACATGACCTGTTCTGACTTTTGGCTTTTGAATATTTTATTAAACTGACTTGCAGTGACCCTCTTTTCTTTTTTAGGCATGTATCATATTTTATAAATCTACCTGTCTGTATTTGTGACTTAGTAGACACTTCAGTGTTTAAACTAATGAAGGCAATGTCAAAAGCTATTGTACATGCATAGACTTTACTAGACTTAAGAGGCTAGAGAATAAATGTGGTCTTGTTGATTTTTTTTTTTAAACAGAATTTCACACTAAGCAACAATTGTAAATATGTTGCCGCCTTTGTTTTGGGCAAATTAAACATACCAATTTTAGTATGAAAAAATGAAGGCAGATTGATTGTGGTGATGGATACATGACTGTGTGTATGCTCTTTTTTCTTATTGAAACAACTGTATAAATCATAGGGAATTTTACTGTATGTAAATTTAAAAATACTAAATAGGGAAGGTGGTAGTAATGCTTACCTAGGATTAAATTTGAAATGATTAGAGAAGATCAGTTAAGAAAAGTTATAAATGCCAGTCTGAACTTTTTTCCTGTGTGTCCAGTGAATAGATTGCTATTGTGTCATTATGCATAACCATTGTAAGGCTTCTTGCCCTGCCCTGTTGTGATGGTAGGAAATGCTGGTAATATTAAACTACTTTGAAAGTCCTTCCAGATAAATAATTTTCAGGCCAAAAGTTGCTTTAGATGTCAGCGTGCATGCTAACTTATAATGTGACAAACATGCTATAATAATTATGGGAAGTGAAAATAGGAAAAGTGATTCTCAGACATGGAAGACTTACTATGGAGTGCTAGAAAGTTAAAATAAAGATGTCCATTTTCTCTTTTGTTGTCATAACATACTCTGTGTTAAAACTTTTGGTGCTGTTATAGTACTTTTTTTAATGCTTAAGGTCATGTCTTATATTTGTGTCCCTGATTATTTAGTACTTTATCAAATAAATAACTTGAGGAAATGTTCTAAAAGTAGAAGGATAAAGAATGGGTGAATTATAGATCTTGATTTTGCTTCTGGAACAGTTTGTATCTGTGATTGCCAGGTGTTTAGGTTTTTTTCTACTGCTCCTCCAAAGTCTGCTTTTTGATGAGTTCAATAGGAACATTGTCATTAGGAATGAATGTTACTGATTTTATAATGAATGTAGAACCTTGGGATTAACATTATACACAACTTTAGATTTCAGATGTTGGTAAATAGATTCAAAAAATTTCATTTTGGTAGTTAGGTCCCAGTTTAGTGGTGATAAGTTTATAGCTAGTAAAGTGATATTTTAAATTAAATATACTTAAGTTATAAATGTATCAAGATTTTAGACATTGCAGACATTAGCATTGAAAGAGATAAGCTTTTGAATTGTAGTTCTGGAGAGATACATGTCTTGTTAACCTCAATTCTATTCTTATCTGGCCCTAACACTGTTAATTATATAAGCAACATGCTTTGTCACCTCCTGCTTGGTGGTCTTATTCTGGTTCTTAAGAAACTGGTGCAAAAGCTTCTCAGGAAGGGTGCCTGTCTCATAAAGTCTCTAAGGACTCTTGTACATCGGGCGAATTGTATTGCCACCCCTCAGGAAAATAAATAAAGGACAGTAGACAGAAATGACTACTGTGCATGTGATAATTACTTTGAAATGAGGAGAGAAAAAGGTGTGAGAAAATATGGCTCTTTCAATACATAACAGAGTCTTGAAAATAACAGTCCAGATTTTATCTTCTGTCAGAGAAACAGTTGTCTTTGTTTAGGTCACTTATAGGGCATTACTAACTAAACAAAACACACATTTGAGGGCATGCATGTGGATAGGTATTCAGTGTTGTTTTTGTACTTTTTTAATGTTTTAGGTCTCAGTGTGTTTATCAGCAGTATTAAGAGCATGAACACTGGAGCTAGTTGGCCTGTATTTGAATCTTGGCTCTGTCATTTAATGTCTCTATGGCCTCAGACACTTTAACCTTTTTCTCTCATGGTACTTAACCTCATACATTGGTTGCAAATATTAAATAAGTTAATATGTTTCAAATACTTAGAACATTGCTTGAAGTCTGTTAAGAGGTATGTAAGCGTTACATATGTAAGGTAACAATGATAGCTACCACCAACACTATTACCACCCCCACTAGACCAAAATCATATGTGTTATTTTGAAACTTCCATGGTTAAAGTCGTGAAACCATTTGGTTTCATGCAAGGAATGTTGAGTAGATTTACATCTCAAGAAGGACAATTTTTGTTATCTTTTCCTCAGTTGAGGTTTTAGGTATTGTGATAGAGTGGAAAAGATGTACCAAGCATGGCATTAGGCAGGCTTGAGTTCATGTGCTAACTATGCTGTGTATTTCTAGTTTGATCATAGCTTATTTCTTAAACCTCATTTCTCATATCTGTAAAGGACTAAGACCCATGACATTGTTGGAACACTGAGATCTTTCTCCACTGTATTCCTGGAGTCTAGCATGTTTGTTACATAGTAGGAACTCAGATGGTAACTGAGATTTATCCCCTCATTTCTACTATGTCTGTCTGTGGGGTGTGAGTGTATATGTTCATCTGTGAGTATTCTCCCCTTGTAATGACTTGTATGGGGATTCCTATGATGAAACTTGATCCAACTAAGGAGTGGCTCCCCCCAACTTAACCTGATTAGCCATAGTTGGTATAAATCATTTTTAGAAACATTTTTTCCCCCCATTCTTACATTTCTTAGAAAACTCATTTATGGTGTGGTCATCTAGAGGTAGAGTTCTTGTTTTTTGTGGAGAAGTTATAATCAGAGAACAGGAGTTTGGACCAGTTTACTTCAAGATGTACTTCTGTTATCTTCAAGTAATTTGAGTGTTAAGTTCAGTGATAGTGGCACTGTTGTTGAAGTACCACCCTCTTTGTATCCTTTCATTCATGATGCTATTATTAGCATTACTTCACATGATCCTCTTCTCTGTACCTCCACTTTCCTCCCATCAAAATCATTTGGTAAAAGTGCCAAAGTGAGACGATTGCTATGCTTTGCTCCAGAGTGTGCTTACGTATATCTGGGGTTGGGCCCGGGAATCTATAGGTGATCAAAGTGTATGATCACCTTTTCGTTCTTACAAAAACCAATAGAAAGATCCAACTTTTCTCTAAATAAAGGTCTTGATAAATCAAAGATGATATTTCCTTCTTCTGGATGACTTGGTCAACATGTTAAGGTAGCTAGGCATTTTTTTTTTTAAATTCTAAAACAGCTTGTTTTGTTTAAAGCTTTAAATAAGTGAAGCAGCTCCTCTTTTGAGACTTATGCTAAGTCCATTCTCAGAGTATGAAAAGTATCAGACAGCATTGATTATTATGTACAAGAAACTGGAGATATAAAACGTATCAGTAGTTCCAGGAGATGACAAGTACTTAATGAGTTGTGCAGAAAATAAGTGTTGCAGGGTTAGCTGCTGAAAGACTATTGTTAATGATACTTCACTGTCTTGGTTTGAGCCCTGCAGCCAGCTAATTTTTGTGAGTTTCTTGCCTGAAGATTGAATAATACATTAGAAAACATTTAGATTATTTCAGATTCTTTTTAGAACTCTTTTTAGGACTCTTACTATGAATAATGGAAATATGCCAGAGTTAGTACATGGTTTGTCAGAAAATGTCATGCCTGTATTTTAGTGGTGTTAGCTCTCTGGTTACTATTACTTTGGTCACTCTGATTCTCTGTTCTCACCAGTGAATGGGTGCAATTTAAGCAGAATCTTAAGATTTTAAGCAGCTTTTGGAAGATTATTTAATATACTTGAAACGAGCATCTCAAAGGACATTGCCCAGGGTTCTGTTGAAACTCATGAATAACTAGGATAGTAGTTTCAGGTGACATTTTGTTTACTTTTGATGCTCCTTGCTATCCTAATCTTTGTGAACTCTTACCACAGCCATGTAATGAATTTCTCTGTGATTAAGAGTAAATATATGTAAACAAAATTAAAAACAAAACAAAATTAAGCACAGTAATCAACATAAGCAGAGTTCTGTGGAGAACAGAAAGAAATGGTTAATTATTAGAAGTGAGGATAGATAGAAGATTTAATGAAAGGTAGCATTTGAAATGAGCCCTGAGGATAAGTAGAACTTTGATAGCTGAGAATATAAAATACAGACCTAAGAGAACAGTATGAACAAGGACATATTTTGTTCCAAAAAAACATGGGTTATTTGAGGAATGGTTTATAATTTGGTGTGGCTAGATTCAGGTAAATAATACAAAATGAGGTTGGGAAAGTAGGTTGGGGCCAGAGAGTTGAACTACAGTGAGAGAGACTCCTGTGCAATGAGAAATGAATACTTGGGAATTTAGTGGCAGTTCTACTCATAGCTGACATTATTCCTCTCAGAACATATTTATTGAGCCACTCATGATCCATATATATAATATGCAAGGTGATATTATATCATCAGTATGTATTCCTGTTAGATGCTCTTTCATATTTATTAACCATTGTACATGCTATTAACACTTGTCTAGAGTAGCCTTCCCTTCTTTTACTCCTGATGTATTTCTGCTTGCTCTTTAAGACCGCTAGCTCCATTGCTTAGATTTTCTGGTTGTCTGGCATAATTAGTAGTGTTTTTCTGAGTTTTTATAACTCTATGAACTTGTCTTTTGATTGTATTTTTAAATGTACTATTTAATGCACGGTTTTCTCTTGTTAAAGCTCTACTAAGGCAGAGACCTGTAGGATATTTTCTCTCCCATTTGTGCTGTAGCCTTAAGTCTAGAATGATATAATGTATCTTTGATACATTTGTCATGTGTTTATTGAGTAAACAAAAGATACCCTTTGCTTTTCCCTGCTTTTTTTCCCTCTACCGTTCTATTGCCCTCTGTGTTCCTAAGAATAAATGTCAATTGCATTAAAATGGAAATCTCTATGGAGCATAGCTTCTTCACCCTTAGTTCTTTTCCCTATATGCAAAGTTTTCTTGTTTATTTTTCATTGACCTCTTCTGATATAAAACTAATTTTGCTGCTTCTTTAAGCTTCTTTATTTGGGGAACCCCTTGAAGTACTTTGTGAAGTACTGTTTAAGCAGTACACCCCTGAAATACACACACATGTATGTATATATACATAAAACCACCAACATATATTTTGGAGTGAGGTGGATGGGGGAAAACAAATGTAATTTGGAGATTAAAATCTTCAGTGTTAGCATTATATAATCATAGCCTGGTATTTTGGGGGAAGTTAATTGGACTGGGGTTTGAAAATTTGAGTCACCTTTGAGGAAGAGATGAGGAGAAAATTTTCTCCATTGTCTTGATTGAAAATTTTATGTAACCTGTATCAAGGCTTTTCATTCTCCTGTA